>NW_020257934.1:0-22049 GCF_003255815.1 Theropithecus gelada
ATGCTGGGAGTAGGGAGGATAGGTCATGGGGAACAGGTAGTGTGAAACAGGTAGATCTACAGACCTCCACACTGCATAATTTCTGAAAGACCCACTCCTGCTCAGTATATTGGAATTAGTTCCCCCATCTCTGTCTCCACAGCTTCTTTCTTCTCCAGGAGTCTCCTTCTCCTGGGGCCATGGTAGTTAGTCTCAATGTTGGCCTTCCAGTGCACTACAACTCTCTTGCATAGTCTCCTCCCATGCTGAATCTGGTTTGGTCTTCTGATCTGCTTTACCAATAAAAGGAGTTGGAAATGACACTGAAATTTCTGAAACTAGGTCATAAGTCTTGTGGTTTCCAAGTTGGCCTTTCACAACATGCACTCTAGGGAAACCAACTGCCATGTAAGAAGTGCTACTGCTCTGGAACCAGCACGCTGTGAGGCTGCTCATATTGAAATACCTGATCAGGAGCTTTCTGCTCCATCAGCTGCTACTGGAGAGGAAAAATAGCTGTGTGTCCTCATTATCTCAATGTTGGTAGCTTAAAAGACAAGATGATGAGAATTGCAGAGCTTTGGCCCTAGCTCAGGAAAAGGCAGTAAATTGGGGGGATCATCATGGAGGATCATGGCAGACAGGAGACAGGACTAGATGGCAGCTGCCACTTGGACAGCAGTGTGTGGAGTCTTGCTTCGTGATCTTTTGCTCCAGAACTACTCAGGAATAAATCAGAAAGCTGAGAGAACCCACGAACCCTCTGGAGAAAGTGGATTGCTCCTGGAGGACACCGCAAATAGTGTGCTAGTATCCACAGCTGAGAGACCCACAGACGGCTCATATCAGAGGACTCTGTACAGACAACCACAGTACCAGCCTAGAGCCTGGTAGACTTGCTGGGTGGCTAGATCTAGAAGAGAGATAACAGTCACTACAGCTTGGCTCTCAGGAAGCCACATCCCTAGGAAAAGGGGGAGAATACTACATCAAGGGAACACCGTGTGGGACAAAGTAATCTGAACAACAGCCTTCATCCCTAGACTTTCCCTCTGACAGAGTCTGCCATGACTCTGTCATGGGAACCAGAAAACCAACTCTGGTAATATGACAAAACAAAGTTCTTTAACACCTCTAAAAAAACCACACTAGCTCAGCAGCAATGGCTTCAAACCAAGAAGAAATCCCTGATTTACCTGAAAAAGAATTCAGAAGGTCAGTTATTAAGCTAATCAAGGAGGCACCAGAAAAAGGTGAAACCCAATTTAAGGAAATTAAAAAAAAAAAAAAAGAGATACAAGAAATGAGTGGAGAAATCGTCAATGAAATAGATATCATAAATAAAAAACAATCAAAACTTCAGGAAACAATGGACGCACTTAGAGAAATGCAAAATGCTCTGGAAAGTCTCAGCAATGGAGTTGAACAAGCGGAAGACAGAACTTCAGAGCTCAAAGACAAGGTTTTCCAATTAACTCAATCCAACCAAAGCAAAGAATAAAGAATAAGAAAATATGAACAAAGCCTCTAGGAAATCTGGGCTTACATTAAATGACCAAACTTAAGAATAATTGGTGTTCCTGAGGAAGAAGAGAAATCTAAAAGTCTGGGAAACATACTTGGGGGAATAATCAAGGAAAACTTCCCTGGCCTTGTTAGAGACCTGAACACCCAGATACAAGAAGCAAAAAGAACACCTGGGAAATTCATCGCAAAAAGATCATTGCCTAGGCACATTGTCATCAGGTTACCTAAAGTTAAGAAGGTGGAAAGAATTTTTTTTTTCTTTCTTAGAAAGACATTTATTCAGCGTCATGATCAGACTATTACATTTAGCAATCGACAGCATGGGTGCAAAAAAAGAAAAAAATCTACATTAAAACCCTTTGTTGGAATGCTTTACACTTTCCACAGAACAGAAGCTAAAATAACCTGTTATACAATTAGTCACAAATACAGTCCTCTAGTTTTTTGCCCATACACATGAGTATTTGTCTAAAACATGTCTTCTTTGTAGCAGCTAGGCCCTGCCACTACTGTGCTTGGCTGAGTTCACAAATGTGTTTTAACCTGTAGCTTCCCTGTCACTTCTCTGGCTCTCCTCTCCTGCTAAGCTTTGTTTCCTAATTAAAATCTTCTGCCACTGCTATAGCTACTGCTGCGGCTGGAACCGCCATAGCCACCTTGGTTTCGTGGTTTTGCCAAGTATTGGCCTCCACTGCCATAGGGGCAAGAGCTTCTGCCTCCAAAATTTCCTCCCTTCATGGGTCCAAAATTTGAAGACTAATTGTTGTAATTGCCAAAACCACTGTAGCTTCCACCACCTCCAAAATTGCTTCCATCATTACCAAATCCATTATAGCCATCCCCACTGCCACCATATCCACCACCACCATGGCTGCCACCCAAAGCCACCATGACCACTGAAGTTTCCTCCATGACCAAAGTTGTCATTCCCACCAAAACCACCTCCACAACCACCACCAAAGTTTCCAGAACCACTTCGACCTCTTTGGCTGAATGAAGCACTAGCCATCCCTTGCTTTGACAGGACTTTCCTAACTTCACAGTTGTGGCCATTCACAGTATGGTATTTCTGAATGACAGTCTTATCCACGGAGTCATGGTCCTCAAAGGTTACAAAGGCAAAGCCCCTTTGCTTGCCACTGCCTTGGTCAGTCATGATTTCAATCACTTCAATTTTTCTATACTCCTCAAAATAATCTCTTAGGTGATATTCTTCAGTGTCTTCTTTAACGCCACCAACAAATATGTTTTTCACAGTTAAGTGGGCACCTGGTCTTTTTTTTTTTTTTTTTTTTTTGAGACGGAGTCTGGCTCTGTGGCCCGGGCTGGAGTGCAGTGGCCGGATCTCAGCTCACTGCAAGCTCCGCCCCCCGGGTTTACGCCATTCTCCTGCCTCAGCCTCCCAAGTAGCTGGGACTACAGGCGCCCGCTGCCTCGCCCGGATAGTTTTTTGTATTTTTTTAGTAGAGACGGGGTTTCACCGTGTTCGCCAGGATGGTCTCGATCTCCTGACCTCGTGATCCGCCCGTCTCGGCCTCCCAAAGTGCTGGGATTACAGGCTTGAGCCACCGCGCCCGGCCAGGCACCTGGTCTTTGAGAATCTTCTCTTGAGACAGTTCTCTTTGGTTCCACAACTCTTCCATCCACCTTGTGTGGCCTTGCATTCATAGCTGCATCCACCTCCTCCACAGTGGCATATGTGACAAATCCAAAGCCCCTGGAACGTTTGGTGTTTGGATTTCTCATTACTACACAATCCGTGAGCGTACATCATTGCTCAAAATTGCTCCTCAGGCTCTCATTGGTTGTTTCAAAGCTCAACCCTCCAATGAAGAGCTTCCTCAGCTGTTCGGGCTCTTTAGGAGACTCTGACTTAGACATGACGACAGGGAGAAGACAGACTTTAACGATGCTTCTTTGGCGGTGTCCACGGGCAGAAAGCAGCAAGCTGAGGAACGTATCTCTGAGGAAAGAATCTTAAGAGCTATGAGGGAAAAGCACCAGGTAACCTATAAAGGAAAACCTATCAGATTAACAGCAGACTTCTCAGCAGAAACCGTATAAGCTGGAAGAGATCGAGTCCTTATCTTTGGCCTCTTTAAACAAAACAATTATCAGACAAGAATTTCGTGTCCAGCAAAACTAAGCTTCATAAATGAAGGAAAGAAGCAGTCTTTTTCAGACGAACAAATGCTGTGAAAATTTGCAACTACCAAACCAGCACTACAAGAACTGCTAAAAGGAGCTCTAAATCTTGAAACAAATACTGGAAACACATCAAAACAGAATCTCTTTAAAGCATAAATCTTACAGGATCTATAAAACAAACATCCAATTAAAAAAACACAAAAAACAAATGTATACAGGCAACAAATAGCACAATGAATGGAATAGTACCTCACATCTCAATATTAATGTTTAATGTAAATGGCCTAAAAAATGCTCCACTTAGGCCGGGACGGTGGCTCACACCTGTAATCCCAGCAGTTTGGGAGGCTGAGGTGGGCAGATCACAAGGTCAGGACATCGAGACCATCCTGGCTAACATGGTGAAATCCCGTCTCTACTAAAAATACAAAAAAAATTAGCCGGGCGTGGTGGCGGACGTCTGTAGTCCCAGCCACTGGGGAGGCTAAGGTAGGAGAATGGCATGAACCTGGGAGGCGGAGCTTGCAGTGAGCCAAGATCACGCCACTGCACTCCAGCCTGGGGGACAGAGCAAGACTCTGTCTAAAAAAAAAAAAAAGCTCCACTTAAAGGATACAGAATTGAAGAATGGATGAGAATTCACCTGCCAGCTATCTGCTGCCTTCAAGAGACATACCTAACACAGAAGAACTAAGCAAAAAGAAGAAATCTGGAGGCATCACATTACCTGATTTCAAACTATAGTGTAAGGCTGTAGTCACCAACCAGCATGGTACTGGTATAAAAATAGGCATATACACCAATGGAATAGAACAGAGAACCCAGAAATAAACCCAAATACTTACAGCCAACTGGTCTTTGACAAAGCAAACAAAAACGTAATGTGAGGAAAGGACAACCTATTCAACAAATGGTGCTGGGAAGCCAAATGTAGGAGAATGAAACTGGATCCTCATCTCTCACCTTATACAAAAATCAACTCAAGATGGATTAAGGACTTAAATCTAAGACCTGAAACTCTAAAAATTCTAGAAGATAACATCAGAAAAACCCTTCTAGGCATTGGCTTAGGCAGGGATTTCATGACCAAGAACCCAAAAGCAAACACAATAAGAACAAAGATAAATAACTGAGACTTAATTAAACTGAAGAGCTTTTGCATAACAAAAGGAACAGTCAGCAGGGTAAACAGACAACCCACAGAGTGGGAGAAAACCTTCACAATCTATACATCTGACAAAGGACTAATATCCAGAATCTACAAGGAACTCAAACGAATTAGCAAGAAAAAAAAATCAAACAATCCCATCACAAAGTGGGCTAAGAACATGAATAGAAAATTCTCAACAGAAGAAATACAAATGGCCAAAAGACATATGAAAAAATCCTCAGCACCACTAATGGTCAGGGAAATGCAAATCAAAAACACAATGCGATACCATCTTACTCCTGCAAAAATGGCCATAATCAAAAAATAAAAAATAGTAGATGTTGGCAACGATGTGGTGAACAGAGAACACTTCTATACTGCTGGTGAGAATGCAAACTAGTACAACCACTATGGAAAACAGTGTGGAGATTCCTTAAAGAACTAAAGTAGAACCACCATTTGTTCCAGCAGTCCCACTACTGGGTATCTATCCAGAGGAGAAGTCATTGTACGAAAAAGATATGTGCACACACATGTTTATAGCAGCACAATTCACAATTACAAAAATGTGGAACCAACCCAAATGCCCATCAGTCAGTGAATGAATAAAGAAACTGGTATTTATATACAATGGAATACTACTCAGCCATAAGAAGGAATGAATTAATAGGATTTGCAGCCCCCTGGATAAGATTGGAGACTTATTCTAAGTGAAGGGACTCAGGAATGTAAAACTGAACATTGAATGTTCTCATTCGTAAGTGGGAGCTAAGCTATGAGGATGCAAAGGCACAATCATGACACAAGAGACTTTAGGGACTCGGGGGAAAGAGTGGGAAGGGGGTGAGGGATAAAAGACTACAAATTGGGTGCAGTGTATACTGCTTGGGTGATGGGTGCACCAAAGTTTCACAAATCACCATTAAAGAACTTACTAATGTAACCAAATCCCACCTGTTCCCCAATAACCTTTGGAAATAAAACATTTAAAAAAGAAAGAAATAAAGAAAAAAATACCTGATCACCTCCCAGCTGTTTCTGCCAACCCAGCTGAAGTGTCAGACATGTGAGTAAAGAAGCCACCTTGGAATGTTCAGCCCAGTGAAATCTGTAGATGACTTTGGCCTCAGACGTCATCTGACTGCAAACACACAAGAGACATCAAGCAAGAACTGCCCAGTGGAGCCCAGCCACCCTACAAAACTCTGAGAGGTCATGCATTGTTGTTGAAGTAACTAAGTTTTGGCTGAGTTCTTAGGCATCAATAGTTAACCAAAACTATGGCCAACTATCTTGGGTGAGATACTGGCAAGACAGGTTCAAGTTCAGGCACCTTCCTTGGTGTTAGTAGACAAAGGACCATGTGGGGCTGGGTACAGTGGCTTGTGCCTGTAATCCCAACGCGTCGGGAGGGTTATGTGGTGAGGCCAAGAGTTTAAGACTAGTCTAGGCAACGTAGTAAGACCCTCGTCTTTACAAAAACCATTTAAAAAAATTAGCCAGGCATGGCTGGCCACGGCGGCTCACAACTGTAATCCCAGCACTTTAGGAAGCCGAGGCAGGTGGATCACCCTAGGTCGGGAATTTGAGACCAGCCTGACCAGCATGGAGGAACCCTGTCTCTACTAAAAATACAAAATTAGCCGGGAGTGGTGGTGCATGCGTGTAATCCCAGCTACTCGGGAGGCCGAGGCAGGAGAATTGCTTGAACCCAGGAGGCAGAGGTTGCAGTGAGCCAAGATCATGCCATTGCGCTCCAACCTGGGCAACAAGGGCAAAACTCCTTCTCAAAAAAAAAAAGAAGAAAAAAAAAAAAAGTAGGTTCCAAGTAGCCAGGCATGGTAGCTACTTGGGAGGCTGAGGTGGGAGGACTGCTTGAGTCCAGGAGGTTGAGGCTGCAGTGAGCTATGATTATATCACTGCATTTCAGCCTGAGTGATAGAGTAAGACCTTCTCTGTAAAGAAAGAAAGGACCATATGAAATCATATGTCAGTAATTAATTTTTATTATATTTTAAATACTACCCTCAATAGATTGGAAGTATTAAAAATCTCTGAAACGGACTTTAAAAAAATTTTATTTCTGAGATGGAGTCTCGCTCTGTCACCCAGGCTGGAGTGCAGCTGTGTCGTCTCTGCACACTGCAACCTCTGCCTCCTTGGTTCAAGCGATTCTCCTGTCTCAGCCTCCGGAGTACCTGGGACTATGGGCATGTGCCACCATGCCCGGCTAATTTTTTTTTTTTTCTTTTTAGTAGATGGGGTTTCACCCCATTGGCCAGGCTGGTCTGGAATTCCTGACCTCAGGATCTGCCCTCCTCGGCCTCCCAAAGTGCTGGGATTACAGGCATGAGTCACCGCGCCCAGCCCAGTCTTTCCTTGTTTTTATTTTTATTTTTATTTTTATTTTTATTTTTTTTTTTTTGAGACGGAGTCTCGCTGTGTCGCCCAGGCTGGAGTGCAGTGGCGCGATCTCGGCTCACTGCAAGCTCCGCCTCCCGGGTTCACGCCATTCTCCCGCCTCAGCCTCCGAGTAGCTGGGACTACAGGCGCCCGCCACCTCGCCCAGCTAGTTTTTTGTATTTTTAGTAGAGACGGGGTTTCACCATGTTAGCCAGGATGGTCTCGATCTCCTGACCTCGTGATCCACCCGCCTCGGCCTCCCAAAGTGCTGGGATTACAGGCTTGAGCCACCGCGCCCGGCCTCCTTGTTTTTATTTTTATTTTTTATTTTGAGATGGAGTCTTGCTCTGTTGCCCAGCCTGGAGTGCAGTGGCAGGATCTCGGCTCACTGCAACCTCCACCTCCTGGGTTCAAGCAATTCTCCTGCCTCGGCCTCCCGAGTCGCTGAGATTACAGGCTCCTGCCACCATGCCCTGCTAATTTTTGTATTTTTCGTAGAGACAGGGTTTCACCATGTTGGCCAGACTAGCCTTGAACTCCTGAACTCGTGATCTGCCCGCCTCAGCCTCTCAAAGTGCTGGAATTACAGGCATGAGCCACCGTGCTCACCCCTTTCCTTGTTTTTATGACCTTGACATGCTTGAAGAAAACTGGTCAGGTATCCCGTAGAATGCCTCTCAGTCTGGGTTTGTCTGATATTTTTTCTCATGATTGGAGTGGTTACGGGTTTTTGGAAAGAATACCTCAAAGGTAAAATGCCTTTCTTATCATGCCGTATGAAGGTGTACCTAATAGCTACATGACATCACCAGGAATGTTCACCTTCCTCACTTGGCTAAAGCAGTTGTTGACCAGGTTTCTCCACTGTAAAGTTACTATTTGGAAGAGAGTCACAAGTCTAGCACCCTCTTAAGAGGGAGGTAGCAGAAATTAAGCTCTACCTCCTGAAGGAGGGAGTATCTATCTATATATTATTTAGAATTCTTTTATGAGGAATATTTGTCTCTTCTCCCCATTTATTTATTTATCCAGTCTTTTACTTGTATCAGTATGGACTCAATGTATATTTACTTTATAGTTGGATCATAATCCACAACAATATTATTTATTTTGTTTTTCGAATTCTTCCAACATTTGCTTTTGGAATTTCTTTTATGTTGGCTTCTATGTCCCTTTGACATGCCCCATAATTTTGTTTTCTTAAGCAATTCCTTGCTTTGTGATACTTTGTGGAGTCTGATGCTCCAGGCTTAGCTTGTATTTTCCCTATCTCAGGCCTAGAATCAGCCATATCACTAAGGAGCCCTGGTTTCCCTTATTGCAGAATGATATTCAGAAACCAAGATGTGGATTCTTAATGTGCTCACTGCTACTGGATATCACTGCTTTTCAGGCCTCTCAGTCAACAGAGCTAAGCAATATATATGTGTATAATATTAAACCATGTGTATATACATATCTATAATTGGTTTTTATAAATCCACATCTGTTTATAAAGTCAGCAAAACACAAAATCAGAGCATAACTTTTTTTAAATTTTATTTTAAGAGATGGGGTCTCCCTACGTTGCCCACATTGGTCCTGAACTCAAGGGATCCTCAAATCTCGACCTCCCAAAGTGCTGGGATTACAGGCGTGAGCCACCATGCCCAGTCCAGAGCATAACTCTTTTATGTGAACTCCCTCAGGGATTTTGGGAGGGATTAAACCTCTTAGCAATGTTTTTGATATTTTATTTTTGATTTTTGGTTAAAGTAACATTCTATCTGTGGCTGATCTGAGTACAGTGGTGTTTACAACTAACTGATCACAACCAGTTACGGAAGAAACAGATTTCTTTGTTTCTTCTTTACTCCCACTGCTTCACTTGACTAACCTTAAAAAAAATTCTATCTGTGATAGGATACAGACTATATCCTTATCTTCCTCAAGTCTACGTCAAATCAGCAACAGAAATCAGAAAGAATACAGAGTGGTTTATAATTACAGAGAATGCCAAAACTGAAAATCATAACATATACATTTAACGAAAAAAAAAATTTAGGTTACATTCAATTAAAAAATATATTAGAGTCAGCTGGGTGTGGTGGCTCATGCCTGTAATCCCAGCACTTTGGGATTACAAAAAGGCGAGTGGATCACTCGAGGTCAGGAGTTCGAGACCAGGCTGTCCAATATGGTGAACCCTCATCTCTACTAAAAAGACAAAATTAGCCGGGCGTGGTGACATGTGACTGTAGTCCCAGTAACTGAGAAGGCTGAGGCATAAGAATTGCTTGAACTGTGGGGGCAGAGGTTGCAGTGAGCTGAGATTATGCCACTGTACTCTTGCCTGGGCGACAGAGCAAAACTCTGTCTCCCCATCCAAAAAAAAAAAAAAATATATATATATGTATATATATATAATATATATATATAAAAGTCTATATGGATTGTTATAAGAAATGACAAATGTTGTCCGGGTGCAGTGGCTCACGCCTGTAATCCCAGCACTTTGGGAGGACGAGGTGGTCGGATCACGAGGTCAGGAGATCGAGACCATCCTGGCTAACATGGTGAAACCCAGTCTCTACTAAAAAAAATACAAAAAAATTAACTGGGCACAGTGGCGGGTTCCTGTAGTCCCAGCTTCTCGGGAGTCTGAGGCAGGAGAATGGTGAGAACCCGGGAGGCGGAGCTTGCAGTGAGGCAAGATCGAGCCACTACACTCCAGCCTGGGCGACAGAGCAAGACTTCGTCTCAAAAAAAGAAAAAAAAGAAATGACAAATGTCATAAATTATTTATTAATAAACCACTGTGACCCCAACCTCAGTTCTAATAGTTATTGCACTATTTGTGGCCCTAATTTTAACACTAACAATTTGATTTTCAATTGATTCATTTCTTTTGGAGCAGCATTCTGTCTTAGGAACTGAGGCTGGAGAGTTCAAGATGAAAAAATTTAAAATGTGGAAGGCAAATAGGTCATGTTGGAAAGGAGGAATGTATGTGGGACCCCCTGTGGAGTCCTAGTGAAGAAGCAAGTTGAATTATTTGAAGGCTTAAGAAGTGGTTAAAGGGGCAGATGAGGTTGTGGTCCCTAGTCCCCACTCCCGAACTGTACTGTTTAGACTTACCACTGAAGCCTGCAGTCGAAATCTGCTTAAAGCTTCCATCAGCATCAATTTGTGTTTATTAAATTCAGAGTTCGACAGCCAAGTCGTATCCATAATAGGGAGATAAGTTACCTTCCTCCAAGGTAACTGGAGTCATTTGAGAGTATCTTCCTCTGGAGGGGATTAATTTACAGACTATAACCTAACTGGACGAACATAAAGTAAATAAATGCTTCCTCTTCCTCCTTCCCTAGGGGAAAGTCAAAGACACACTTTGTGTAAGATTGAAAGACAGTTGAACAGGAAGGAAGGAGGGAGGGAAGGAAGGAAGGTAGGAAGGAAGAAAAGGAGGGAGGGAGGAAGGAAGGGAAGGAAGGAAAACTATCAGATAGGTTCTAACTGCAATGATTGATACACAATTATTTTAATAAAACCTCAATATAAATCTTCTCTTTATTTCCTCTTCATGCAAACATGTAACTTTCTGATCATAAGAAGTTAAAAGAGAAATATTTTTGGCTGCCTCAGCATCTGTGAAAACATCCTGTCTGTTAACTCTCAAACAGCTTGTTTACAAGTGTGGAGTGGCCATATGAAATAGTTTAGAGATGTGCTAAAATCAGTTTTGAAGCAAGGCAACTCATTTAAGTTGAAAAAGAATGGAAAAGAGGCTGGGTACGGGGTCTCACAGCTGTAGTTCCAGTGCTTTGGGAAGCTGAGGTGGGAAGATCACCGAGCCCAGGAGTTTGAGGCTGCAGTGAGCTATGATGGCACCATTGCATTCCAGCCTGTTTGACAGAGCAACACCCTGTTCCTTGGAAAAAAAAAAAAAGAGAGAGAGAGAGATTGGCTGGGCGTGTTGGCTCACGCCTGTAATCTCAACGCTTTGGGACTCTGAGGTGGGAGGACTGCTGGAGCCCAGGAGTTTGAAATCAGCCTGGGAAACATAGCAAGACCCTATCTCTATTGAAAAAAATTGGTTAATGAGAGTAATCTGTCTACATTCTGATTGACTGAAAACAGTTCAATGTCATCTGCATTAGATATAACACTATCTTGTCCTAAATTCGTGTATCTCCCTTGTCTCCCCTTTGGGATTTTTATGTCCCTCATCATGCCCCAAAACTTCCGCAATTATAAAAGATGCTAGGGTTCAGTGAACACTGAAGCTAGTGTGTCCGGAATTGGTTCCATCTGGTGGGTTCCTGGTCTCACTGACTTCAAGAATGAAGCCGTGCACCCTTGCGGTGAGTGTTACAGTTCTTAAAGATGGTGTGACCAGCGTTTGTTCCTTCAGATGTTCAGATATGTCTGGAGTTTCCTCCTTCCGGTGGGTTTGTGGTCTTGCTTCACTTCAGGAGTGAAGCCGCAGACCTTCTCAGTGAGTGTTACAGCTCTTAAAGGTGGCGGCGTCTGGAGTTGTTTGTTTCTCCCGGTGGGTTCGTGGTCTTTCAGACTTCAGGAGTGAAGCTGCAAATCTTCGCACTGAATGTTACAGCTTGTAAAGGTAGTGTAGACCCAAAAGGTGAGCGGCAGCAAGATTTACTGTGAGGAGTGAAAGAACAAAGCTTCCACGGGATGGAAGGGAACTGGAGCAGATTGCCAAGGCCGGCTGGGAGTGGCTAGCTTTTATTCCCTTATTTGGCCCCACCCATGTCCTGCTGATTGGTCAGTTTTACAGAGCTCTGATTGGTCCATTCTACAGAGTGTTGATTGGTCAGTTTTTACCGAGTGCTCATTGGTGCGTTTACAAAAGTTTAGCTAGACACAGAGTGCTGATTGGTGCGTTTACAAACCTTTAGCCAGACACAGAGCGCTTATTGGTGTGTTTACAACCGTTTAGCTAGACAGAAAAGTTCTCCAAGTCCCAACACGACCCAGCTGGCTTGGCCTCTCAGTAGGCCCCATGATTTTGAATCCTGGCTCTAATACTTGCCCATTATGTAACCTTGACCAAGCTGCTTGACTCCATCATAACAGTATAGACTTCAGGGAGTGGCTATGTGGATTGAGATGATGCATTAGTTGACTGAGATCATTGCCTGTATATCCCTTCACTCATATGAACAATGATTCCCAAATGCTTCTACATAGATACACTGCATTAAAACCCTAAGTTCAGTGAAAAATATGAGACTCACAGCAAAGTCCATGTAAATGGGAGAATCAGAATCCTACTAGGTGGTTATTCTGAAGATCATTCACTTTGGCAGTGGAGGAAGTTCTGGGGGTTTACATCCTGGTTCTGCTCTCAAGGATGAACACTGTTTTGCACTTATTTCTGTTGCATTTGGCTCCACACTCTGGAAGATTCTTCCTTGTTTATTATTCTCCAGAGCCACATGTTAAGGGGGCACTGGAAAGTAAACCCTCCTAGGAGGCTTCACAGTTTAATTTCTTTTTTTTGAGACAGAATATTGCTCTGTCGCCCAGGTTGGAGTGCAGTGGTGTGATCTCAGCTCACTGCAACTTCTACCTCCCAGGTTCAAGTGATTCTCCTGCCACAGCCTCCTGAGTAGCTGCGATTAGAGGGGCTGACCACCATGCCTGGCTAATTTTTGTGTTTTTAGTAGAGATGGGAGTTTTACCATGTTGGCCAGGCTGGTCTTGAATTCCTTACCTCAAGTGATCTGCCCGCCTTGGTCTCCCAAAGTGCTGGGATTATAGGCGTGAGCCACCGTGCCTAGCCCACAATTTAATTTGTAATAACTAACACTGGCTGGGTGTGGTGGCTTACAGCTGTAATCCCAATACTTTGGGAGGCCAAGGTGGGAGGATTGCTTGAAACTAGTAGTTTGAGACCAGCCTGGGCAACATAACAAGACTCCCTAATCTGCAAAAAACAAACAAACAAACAAGCAAAAACAATAAAAAGTTAGCCGGGCATGGTGACACATGCCTGTAGTTCTAAGTACTTGGGAGGCTGAGGTGAGGTGATAGCTTGAGCCAGGGAATTTGTTAAAGTGAGCTGTGATCATGGCACTGCATTCCAGCTGGGGGGGCAGAGCAAGACTCTGTCTTAAAAAAAAAAAAAAAAAAATAGAGTCCAGAGGTCAGGAATGAAAAAGAATTCAGAGACTCTTTGGTTTCCTGGCCTTGAAGAAGCAAGCTGCCACGGGTTCTACAGCTGCAAGAAAATGAATTCTGCAAGCAATTACATGAACTTGGAAGAGGACCCTGAACCTCGGATTAGACTAAAGCCATGTCCAACCCCTTGATTGCAACATTGTGAGACTCTGAGCAGAGAACCCAGCTAAGCTGTGTCTAGAGCGCTGACCCTAGGAAACTGAGAGCGAATAAACATGTGTTTTAAGCTACTGAATTTGTGACAATTTGCTAGGCAATAGGAAACTAATATGCAGTTAGTCATTTCCATTCTCTGGTACCTTCAACTGCCTCCCCCTTCCCTGCCCTTGGCTCTCTCTTATCAGCAATTAAATAAAGTCAAGTCTTTCTTGTCTTAAAAAAACTCTCCCTAGGCTGAGTATGGTGGCTCACGCCTGTAATCCCAGCACTTTGGGAGCCGGGTGGATCACCTGAGGTCAGAAGTTCGAGACCAGCCTGGCCAACATGGTGAAACCCCATCTCTACTAACATACAAAAATTATCTGTGCATGGTGGTGGGCACCTGTAATCCCAGCTACTTGGGAGGCTGAGGCAGGAGAATCGCTTGATCCCAGGAGGTGGAGTTTGCAGTGAGCCGAGATGGTGCCATTTGCACTCCAGCCTGGGTGACAAGAACAAAACTCTGTCTCAAAAAACAAAACAAACAAACAAAAAAACCCAAAAAAGACTATCCCTAATCCAATGTCTTCTTGTAGTTACTGGTCCACCTGTCCCCCACATCATTACCAATATCTTAAAAGAGTAGGGTGTCAGACAGAAATTGCATATTGCTTATACAGGGGACTTCATCAAGATAGGGCCTCTTCTTTCTCTTCTTTTTTGAGTTTATTGGTTTTGGTTGACTCATACTAATTGTACTTATTTTTAGGGTCCAGTGTGATATTTAGAATCATGTAAACAATGTGTAATGATCAAATCAGGGTAATTAGCATATCCACGGTCTCAAACATTTATCATTTATTTGTGTAGGGAACATTCGAAACCTGCTCTTCTAGCTATTTACAAATACGCAATAAATTGTTGCCAATGATAGTCACTCTATTGTGGTACACAAAACTTGAGTTTATTCTTCCTAAGATAGGACCTTTTCTTTCATGTGACAAAAAGTCTAATGCCAGGTAACCCAGGGTTGTGGCCACAACTCAAAGGATGTCGTCAGTGTCCCTGGCTGCTTCTTTCTGCTGCTCAGTGTGTGGTTACTTTTATGACTTCCCCAATGATTTCAACTGCATCTCAGGCAGGTGCTTGCAGAGGTGATCTCTTTAAGGAGCTATCTCAGACAGCCCACTCAATGACGTGCTTATATATCTGATTATACAGAACTGTGTCACATGGCAACATCACTTCTATAGGTCTTTGGGAAAGATAGTTATTAGTTGGGTATTTCCCTCAACAAATCTGGGTGTGGTTAGTGAGGGAGATGGTGACTTAGTCTGTTTGGGTTTCTATAACAAAATATTTTAGACTGGGTAATTTATAAACAATAGAAATTTATTTCTCACAGTTCTGTAGGCTTAGAGGTCTGAGATCAAGACACCGGCTGACTTGATGTCTGATGAGGGCTCCATTCCTTGAAGATGGCACCCTTTTGCTGTGTTCTTTCATGGTAGATGATGCAAGAGGGCTCCCTCAAGCCTCTCTTATTATGATGATTATAATTTTTGAGAAGGAGTCTCGCTCTGTCACCCAGGGTGGAGTGCAGTGGCATGATCTCAGCTCACTGCAACCTCTGCCTCCTGGGTTCAATTGATTCTCCCACCTCAGCCTCTCAAGTAACTGGGATTACAGGCACCCACCACCATGCCTGGCTAAGTTTTGTAATTTTAGCTGAGACAAGATTTTGCCATGTTGGCCAGGCTGGTCTCTAACTCCTGGCCTCAAGTGATCCGCCCGCCTCAGCCTCCCAAAGTGCTGGAACTACAGGAGTGAGCCACCCACCGCACCTGGCTCAAGCCTCTCCTATAAAGGCACTAATCCCATTGCCCTCATCACCTAATCACCTGCTAAAGACTCTACTTCTTAATGCTATCACATGGAGATTAAGTGTCAACACATGAATTTTTGGGGTACAAACATTCAGATCACAGCAATCTATGTGCCTTGCTCCTGGACTTTGCAGCCTCAAGAACTGTAACTAAGGTATTTTGATATAGCAGCTTAAATGGACTAAGATGGTTGGAAAGAATGAATATTGGTTCAAGAACTAGCCATCTATGCCAACGTGGTTGCACTATCTCACCTTCCTTGAATTCCTTAATTCTTCCATCTATTGTAGTCTGATTTGTGCCACCATGAAGCTTCTGAAATTACTCTTTTCAAGGTCATCAGTGTCTTCTTTGTTCCTGTGTCCTTTAGATCCTTTTGGTTTTCATGGTTTCCTTTCTTCAGCTGATATTTCTCCTCCAAGCTTCCAAATTATGTTTAAAAAATTAACACTGGGCTGTGTTGCGGTGGCTTACGCCTGTAGTCCCAGCACTTCAGGAGGCCAAGGCAGGCAGATCACCTGAGATCAGGAGTTCAAGACCAGCCTGGCCAACATGGTGAAACCCCGTCTCTGCTAAAAATAAAAAAAAATTAGCCGGGCGTGGTGGTGCACGCCTGTAGTCCTGGCTACTCAGGAGTCTGAGGCAGGAGAATCGCTTGAACTCAGGAGACTGAGGGTGCGGTGAGCTGGGATCGCGCCACTGTGCTCCAGCCTGGGAGACAGAGTAAGACTCTGTTTTAAAAAAAAGCAACCATGCTTTTGTTGTTCTCTGTTTCAGTGAATGGCTCTACCCTTTCACTTGGTTGCCCAAGCCAGAAAGCTGTAATTGCACTGGTCCAGGTCACCATCTTCTCTCTATATTAGTTTGATGGTCTGCCAAACAATTTCTCTGACTTAAACCTCAATCATTTCAAATTCATTATTTATAATGCGACTAAATTGCTTTTTGTGAAATCCAAATTTGATCATGTCACTCCCTCCTTCAAACTCTAATAGCTTCTCATTGCTATTAGGATAAATTTCAACACAGCCTTGCAGGCCCTCTGCTTCTCTCTCTTGTTCTTTGTTGAAGCCATGCAGAACTTTTGGTTTCTCCAGTGTTTCATGCTTTCCCCCTCTTGTGCCTATGGGCCTTCATGTATGCAGTCCCTTTTACCTAGAAATTTGGAGTTCTCTTTTTTACTTTCAGCTCCTGAGCGAATCGGCCAACTTCTACTTACCTTTCAACCCTTGGTTAAAAATATTTCTTTGATCCATTAAAATGGACTTAAGTGCCCCTTTCTGGGTTTATTCCCATCAAATACACTTATCTTTCTGAATTGTATGTACCTGAGTATTGGTCTTGATTTCCCACCAGATTATAAGTTTCTGGGGTGCAGTGACTATCTTTCTTAGTCGTCAATCAACCTCCAGCATGCAGGTACTTTATTTTTGTCTAGCTTCCTTCACTCAGCATAATTATTTTGAGATTCATCCAGGGTGTTGCATGTTTCAATATTCATTTCTTTTTATTGCTGAGTATTATTCTATTGTATGACTATACTGCAAGATGCTGATCTATTCACCTGTTGAAGGACAGATGGTATTTTTGCCAGTTTTCAACTATTACAAATAATGCTGGCCGGGCGCAGTGGCTTACGCCTGTAATCTCAGCACACTGGGAAGCTGAGGCGGGTGGATCATGAGGTCAGGAGATCGAGACCATCTTGGCTAACACGGTGAAACCCCATCTCTACTAAAAATAAAAAACATTAGCTGGGTGCGATGGTGGGCGCCTGTACTCCTAGCTACTCGGGAGGCTGAGGCAGGAGAATGGCGTGAACCCGGGAGGCAGAGCTTGCAGTGAGCCAAGATCACGCCACCACACTCCAGCCTGGGTGACAGAGTGAGCTTCCATCTCAAAAAATAAATACACAAATAAATAAAGCTGTTGTGAACATTTGTGTACAAAACTTTGTGTGAATGTGGAGACTTCAAAAACTTTGTGGAAAAATGGAATTAAAAGATAAAAATTAAAAATGCAAACTTTATTTCCTAAAGTAAGTGCCATAAAGTTTAAGACACTTTTGTAAGCAATGATTCTAGCCATTTTGTCCATCCTTAAAGAACGGAGGGTACTGGGAATTTAACCATATTGATACAGTATTTTTTACATTAAAGGAGAAGAAAAATGTGTGCCCTTTATTGAAGTAAAATGAGTGCCCTTTAAACATATATATATATACACACACACACACATATATATATATATATTTTTTTTGATGGCCACGCGTGGTGGCTCATGCCTCTAATCACAGTACTTTGGGAGGCTGAGGTAGGCAGATCACTTGAGGTCAGCAGTTTAACAGCTGCCTGGCCAATGAACATGGCAAAACTCAGTCTCTACTAAAAATACAAAAATTAGCTGGCTGTGGTGGTATGTGCCTGTAATTCCAGCTACTAGGGAGGCTGAGGCAGGAGAATTACTTGAACTCAGGAGGCAGAGATTGCAGTGAGCCGAGATCATGTCGCTGCGCTCTAGCCTGGGCAAGAGCATAAGCCTCCATCTAAAAAAAATTTTATATATATATATATATATATATATATATATAGAATTACACATATATAATTACATACATATATAATTACACATACACATATATAATACACACACACACACACACACAGACACACACACACACGGAGAACAAGAAAGAGAGAGAGAGTGAGAGTCAGAGAAACAGGATTGTCCTTGCTCTGTTGCCTAGTCCGGACTACAGTAGCTTGATCTAGGCTCACTGCAACCTCCACCTCCTGGGCTTAAATGATCCTTCCACCTCAGCCTCCTGAGTAGCTGGGACCACAGGCATGTGATACTATGCCTGCCTAGCTTTTTGATTTTTCTGTAGAGATGGGATCTTGCTATTCATGACTAGGCTGGTCATGAATTCCTGGGATCAAGTGATCCTCCTACCTTGGCCTCCCAAAGTGCTGGGATTACAGGCCTTAAAGATTTTTTAAGATTAGGAAACAAACGATTTTTAAGGTTAGTAAACAAAAAGAAGTTAGGAAACAAACAAACAAAAAAAGCCAAAGCAGGACTGTCAGTTGGATGCCTAATGATTTCCCTTCAAAACTCTCACAAAATATCCCTTGTTTGAGGAGAGGAATGAGTAGAAACACTGTTGTGGTGGAGAAGAGCTCTCTGGTGAAGGTTTTCTGGATATTATTCTCAAAACACTCTTGTAATAAGCAGATGTTATTGTTTTTTGGCTCTCCAGAAAGTCAACAAGCAAAATGCCTCCAGCATCTCAAAAAACTGTTGCCATGACCTTTGCTTTTGACTGGTTCACTTTTGCTTTGACTGGACCACTTCCACCTCTTGGTAGCCATAGCTTTGATTGTACTTTGTCTTCAGGATCGTACTGGTAAAGTGGTGTTCCATCTCTTGTTGCAATTCTTTGAGAAAATGCTTCAGGGTCTTGATTCCATTTGTTTAAAATTTCCTTTGAAAGCTCTGCTCTTGTCTGCAGCTGATGTGAGTGAAATAGTTTTGGCACCCATTCAGCAGAGAGTTTGCTTGATTTTGATTTTTCAGTGAGAATTGTGTAAGCTGAACCAACTGAGATGTCTATAATATTGGTTTGTTGTTGTTGTTGTTGTTGTTCTTGAGATCATAGTTTCCTATAGTCATGAACTCCTAGGCTCAAGATTGCTTGATTTTAATTTTTCACTGAGAATTGTGTAAGCTGAACCAACTGAGATGTCTATAATTTTTTTTTTTGAGATCATACTTTCCTACAGCCTTGAACTCCTAGGCTCAAGTGATCATCTTGCCTCAGCCTCTGAAGTAAGTGGGAGCTGGCTACAGGTGTGTGCACCCACACTTGGCTAATTTTTATTTTTAGTTTTTAAAAGCGACTGGGTCTCACTATGTTACCCAGGCTGGTCTTGAACTCTTGGTCCCAAGCCGTTCTCCCACCTCAGCTGCCCACGTAAGCCTCCTGAGGGAATAAAGGTGTGAGCCACAACACCTGGCTGGTATTGCCTATTTTTGTGCTGTTAATAGTTGGTCCTGTTCAATTAGAGCATGAACAAGATTAATTTTTGTCTTTACAAATTGAGGTGGAGGGTCTGCTGCTGTAGGCTTTTCTACATCATCTCGTCCTTTCTTTTTCCTTTTTTTTTTTTGAGATGGGGTTTAGCTCTTGTTGCCGAGGCTGGAGTGCAATGGTGCAATCTCGGCTCGCTGCAACCTCTGCCTCCTGGGTTCAAGCGATTCTCCTGCCTCAGCCTCCCAAGTAGCTGGGATTACAGGTATGCGCCATTGCGCCAGCCTAATTTTGTATTTTTAGTAGAGACAGGCTTTCTCCACGTTGGTCAGGCTTGTCTCGAACTCCTGACCTCATGTGATCCGCCTGCCTCGGCCGCCTAAAGTGCTGGGATTACAGGCATAAGGCACTGTATTGAGCCCATTTCGTCCTTTCTTAAAATGAGTTTTCCATTTGCAAACTGCTGATTTACTTTGGGGCATTGTCTCCATAAACGTCTCATTAAGCATCAGTGATTTCGCCATTCTTCCATCTAAGCCTCACCATAAATATGATATTTTTTCTTGCTTTGATTTTAGCAGGATACATGTTGATCTAATAGGGACTCCCTCCCTCCCTCCCTCCCTCCCTTCCTTCCTTCCTTCATTTTTGAGACAGGCTGGAGTACAGTGGCACGATCTCAGCTCACTGCAACCTTTACTTCCTGGGTTCAAGCGATTCTTTTGCCTCAGCCTCCCGAATAGCTGGGACTACAGGCGCATGCCACCATGCCCGGCTAATTTTTGTATTTTTAGTAGAGACATGGTTTCACCATGTTGGCCGGGCTGGCCTCAAACTCCTGACCTCAAATGATCCGTCTGCCTTGGCCTCCCAAAGTTCTGGGATTACAGGAGTGAGCCACTGCATCTGGCCTTGAAATACTTTATTGGATAAATACAATACTAAACAAAATTCATTCAAATACTTTCCCCACAAAATCAATTTTTGCTCAGGTTCAGTAGCTCACACCTCTGATCCCAACACTTTAGGAGGCCAAGTTGGGAGGACTGTGGTGGTGCGTGCCTGTAGTCCCAGCTACTTGGGAGGCTGAGGAGGGAGGATCACTTGAGCCCAGGAGTTCAAGACTACAGTGAGGGGTGTTCACACCACTGCACTCCAGCCTGGGTGACAGAGTGAGAGCCTGTCTCAAATATATAAGGCCTTTCTATTCAGGCCAATGAGAAACACAACAAAGATAGATATGCTAGTTTAATGTAATTGGCTGATTTTTTTGTTTGTTTGTTTGAGACGGAGTCTCTGTCGCCAGGCTGGAGTGCAGTAGTGCAATCTTGGCTCACTGCAACCTCTGCCTGCCTGGTTCAAGCAATTCTCCTGCCTCAGCCTCCCAAGTAGCTGGGATTACAGGTACCCGCCACCATATACTGCTAAGTTTTGTACTTTTAGTAGAGATGGGTTTTGCCACATTGGCCAGGCTGGTCTCAAACTCCTGACCTCAGGTGATCCACCTCCCTTGGCCTCCCAAAGTGCTGGGTTTACAAGAGTGAGTCACCATGCCTGTCCTATGTTTTCTTTAATTAAAAAAATGCTTGGCTGGGTGTGGTGGCTCATGCCTGTAATCCCAGCACTTTGGGAGGCCGAGACAGGTGGATCTTGAGGTCAGGCATTCAAGACCAGCCTGGCCAAGACGCTGAAACCCCGTCTCTACTAAAAATACAAAAAAAATTAGCTGGACCTGGTGGCACGTGCCTGTAATCCCAGCTACTCAGGAGGATGAGGCAGGAGAATCGCTTGAACCCAGGCGGCAGAGGTTGCTGTGAGCTGAGATTGCACCACTGCATTCTAGCCTGGACGACAGAGCGAGACCCATCTCAAAAAAAAAAAAAAAAAAAAAAGAAAAGCTTAATTAAGACAAGGTCTCATTATGTTGAACTCCTGAGCTCAAGTAATCCTGCCACTGCAGCCTCCCAAAATGCTAGGAGTACAGGCATGAGTTACCGTGCCTGCACCCTTCTCTTTTTTTTTTTTTTTTTTTGTATTTTCAGTAGAGATGGAGTTTCACCATGTTGGCCAGGCTGGTCTTGAACTCCTGACCTCAAGTGATCCACCCACCTCAGCCTCCCAAAATACTGGGATGACAAGTGTGAGCCACCACACCAGGTGCCAGTTTCCATTTTTAAAATTACACAGGAAATTCATTAAGTCACATTCCTTACATGATGAAATTTGGAGAAAATATTTAATACGAGCACAAACAGAGTTATCATGCAAGCTTGTTTGCAGCTGTGAACTTGCCCAGTGTAACAAGGTGTCAGGTACTGCTTTCCCTCCTTCTGTGGAATTGCTGAATGCAGTTCATATCCATGCACAGAGGAGTCAAATACCAAAAGCTGTGGATCTACACTGATCTCCAGGGTTTAGTAAGAAATGTCTGAGCTGGCCAAATCACCCAAAGCCATCACTCTAGGTGCCTCCTCCTCCTCCCTGCCTACATAACAGACTAGAGAGGGACAGATTAGCAGAGTTTTGGATTGTTGGACTGGGAGTTTCATTGCAAATGTCCCCTTTGCAGAAAGTGCACAAATGCTGGATCTCTTGGTGGTGAATA
>NW_020257935.1:0-7650 GCF_003255815.1 Theropithecus gelada
AAAAAAAGGCCGGGCATGGTGGCTCATGCCTGCAATCCCAGCACTTTGGGAGGCTGAGGCAGGCAGCTCATGAGGTCAAGAGATTGAGACCATCCTGGCCAACATGGTGAAACCCTGTCTCTACTAAAAATACAAAAATTAGCCAGGCATGGTGGCAGACACCTGTAATCCCAGCTACTTGGGAGGCTGAGGCAGGAGAATCGCTTGAACCCAGGAGGCGGAGGTTGCAGTGAGCCAATATTGTTCAATTTGGGAGGTGGAGGCAGGTAGATTATCAGAGCTCAGGAGTTCAAGACCAGCCTGACCAACATGGCAAAACCCCATCTCTATTAAAAATACAAAAACTGGGCCGGGCGCGGTGGCTCAAGCCTGTAATCCCAGCACTTTGGGAGGCCGAGACAGGCGGATCACGAGGTCAGGAGATCGAGACCATCCTGGCTGACACGGTGAAACCCCGTCTCTACTAAAAAATACAAAAAACTAGCCGGGCGAGGTGGCAGGCGCCTGTAGTCCCAGCCAGTCGGGAGGCTGAGGCAGGAGAATGGCATGAACCCGGGAGGCGGAGCTTGCAGTGAGCTGAGATCTGGCCACTGCACTCCAGCCTGGGCCACAGAGCGAGACTCTGTCTCAAAAAAAAAAAAATACAAAAACTGGCTGGGTGTGGTGGTATGCGCCTGTAATCCCAGCTACTCAGGAGGCTGAGGCAGAAGAATCTCTTGAACCCGGGAGGTGGAGGTTGTAGTGAACTGAGATCGCGTCAATGCATTCCAGCCTGGGTGACAGAGCGAGACTCCATCTCAACAACAACAAAAAGAACAGTGCAGAACATTAAGATAGAGTCTGAGGGGTAAATGAGATTCAACTTCTCCGGATATTTGAAATTTTTGAAAATAGAATGTCTTGAAAAGCTGTATTTCTCTTTTTTTTTTTTTTTTTTTTTTTTTTTTTTGTTTTTGAGACGGAGTCTCGCTGTGTCGCCCAGGCTGGAGTGCAGTGGCGCGATCTCGGCTCACTGCAAGCTCCGCCTCCCGGGTTCACGCCATTCTCCCGCCTCAGCCTCCGAGTAGCTGGGACTACAGGCGCCCGCCACCACGCCCGGCTAGTTTTTTGTATTTTTTTTTAGTAGAGACGGGGTTTCACCATGTTAGCCAGGATGGTCTCGATCTCCTGACCTCGTGATCCACCCGCCTCGGCCTCCCAAAGTGCTGGGATTACAGGCTTGAGCCACCGCGCCCGGCCGAAAAGCTGTATTTCTCATTGTGGGTTTTGGACAAAAGAGTTTGAAGGACCCTGGGACCAGACAACTTCCAGCAGGGCAGTTAGCTCATAAGGCACCTTTGTGAAAAACGGCTTGAGAAGTGGAGCCATGTGGATCTCAGCCCCCGCTGCCCCCTTGGCCAGGAACCCTTGTGCATGCCTTAGCTTGCACAGCGCTGCGTGGCAACCTTTGCTCGTGAGTCTCTTCAGCTGTAATATCCCATTCTGTTCTAATCAAGATGGGGATCCTGGCTTTTCTCAAAGAGGGCAGAAGCGATCTGGGAGTCATAGTGGAACACAAGCCAAATAGAAGTCGGCTACGGATGAAAGAGGGAAAACGTGTAAAATATTAAAGCTATAATGGGAGCATAAATTATAGACACAGCCTTTCCTTAGGACCTACTGCAGTAAGGGGACCTTGTAAATCCTTGGCATCGTAACCTTTCATCGGGTAGGAGGGAGCTGTCACCCCCCCCTAGTGACATGGCGGCTCCCCACTCTGTCTCATATTGAGAATAAAGAAACAGCTGGTCTCAGAGAGGCAGCGTTAGCCACACCTAACCACAAGCAACTGCTCCACATCTGGCTGCTGGTGCAACCGTTTGGCCCAGTCCCTGCCTTCCATACATAAGCTGATGGACAGGATACTGCCGGAGTCCTCCCCAAGGCCTTCAAAATGCCAAGCTGACCCCAGCATTTCATCTCTCCTGCCACCTGCCCAGCCACCAGCCGGAACCACAGGGTCCCAGGAGCCATGCCAGGGACCCAGGTTAGGCCCATGGTCATGGAAGCACCCCACAGACCACCTCAGGACGGGAGCTTCCTTCCTGCTTGGCCACCACCTGGCTGCCTGATTTCAGCACAGCAGCACCTGTCACCACTCACCTCAAGAGGTGGCTCCAGAGCCTCCTGGGAGGGAAGAGGCCGTGGCAGTTGCTGTCATCATGGCCAGCCCTGGGGCTCCAGCCCAGGGCAGAAGCAGGCTCTGGAATGAGTTGGACCCGGAAGCACAGTACACAGGGGGCTGGTAAGAGTGCAGGCACGAATGTAGCTTGGGTCTGGCCCTGTGTAGGGTGAGAGGCCAGGCTACAGAAGTGTCAGGAGCTGGGAGGCTGAGGGTGGGCCCGGTGTTCACGGCTCCCGACCAGCAGGTGGCAAGCGGGCACCCAGGGCCGTGGGGGCCAGGCCCCGCCTGAGTGCAATGGCCCGTGTCAATTATGGTGGCTCAGGATCCAGCTGTGGCAACTGATCAGTATTTTCAATGTCACCCCTGGAGACTAGGCTGTTCGAGATGACTTCTGCCTTGTAGGGTGTCCTGGGAAAATTGCCTTGTTCACCTGCAGTGATGGAGTTCATTCAGCTGCACATTTGTGCTGTATAGCCCCGCCTCCCAGTCACAGCTGATTGGGTGAGAGGTGCACAGCTAAACCAATCAGATCCTGTCCTGGGACTGGAGCCTCAAGTAGAAATAACCTATTGGCTGCCTCTCATTGTGGTGTGAAGACAGAGCCAGCCAGACACAGCAGCCAGCCCAGATGGCTTTAAAGAGTTTCCGATTTGGTGTCTTGGGAGGCCTGCCAGCCCTCCAGGCTGCCCTGGATTTTAATGAAGTAGCCTATTCCTTCCCACATATTTGCCTCTTTTGCCTGAAGTGCCTCTCAGTGGGTTTCTAGCTCTTCTAACCCAAGGTGCTGTAATTAAAGCATGGTCACAAGGGTTGATCCATATGAGGCTGCATTAGTAGAAATATAGAGTCTAGTGTAAGGGAGGTGAAGGCCCTTTTCTGCTGTGTTCCATCCAGGCTCCACCAGACAGGCCATGTTGGCTTATGGGTGTGGGATGCTAAGAGGACTTAGCCTGCTCAAGTGCCTTCAGGAGAGAGAGCCATGATGGCCAAGGCGCCAGAACCACTGTCTGTGGACATTCACCCTGGAGAAACCTGGAGACCAGGGTCTGTGCCTTCATCCATTTGATCAGCTGGTATTCACGAGTGCTCGCCAGGAGCCTGGCCGCTCCGGGTTTCAAGTGATTCTCCCCCCTCAGCCTCCCGAGTAGCTGGGATTACAGGCGCCTGTCACCACGCCCAGCTAATTTTTGTATTTTTAGTAGAGACAGGGATTCACCATGTTGGCCAGGTTGGTCTCAAACTTCTGACTTCAGGTGATCCGCCTACCTCAGCCTCCCAAAGTGCTGCAATTACAGGTGTGAGTCACCACGCCCAGACAAAATTTATTAATGAGACATTTCACACTATTTTTCTCATCCCTATCATCATTATGTCATCTTCCTCCTCATCACCAGTATCACCATCACCACCTTCAACATTATCATCACCAGGACCACCATCACCACCACCTTCACCATCATCATCACCACCATCATCACCATCACCTTCATCATAACCAACATTATCATCATCACCATCATCACCATCACCATCATCACCAACATTATCATCACCAGGACCACCATCACCACCACCTTCACCATCATCACCATCATCATCATCACCTTCATCATCACCAACATTATCATCATCACCATCACCATCATCACCATCACCTTCATCATCACCAACATTATCATCATCACCATCATCATCACCAACATTATCACCATCATCACCATCACCTTCATCATCACCAACATTATCACCACCACCATCATCACCATCACCCTCATCATCACCAACCACTATTTTTCTCATCCCTATCATCATTAAGTCATCTTCCTCCTCATCACCACTATCACCATCACCACCTTCAACATTATCATCACCACCACCATCATCACCACCACCATCATCACCATCATCATCATCATTATCATCGTCACCATCATCACCATCACCATCATCACCATCACCATCATCACTAGGACCACCATTACCACCACCATCACCATCATCACCACCTTCACCACCACCATTATCATCATCATCACCTTTACCATCACCACCATCCTCACCATCACCATCATCACCACCATCACCACCATCATCATCACCATCATCACCACAATCGTGCCATCTCACCATTACCACAACCCTCACCATCATGACCACCTTCATTATCATCAGCATGATCACCATTATTACTACCATTATCACCACCACCACCATCAATGACATAATCTCTAAGTATAATCACCAATTCTAAACACCAGTCTTTTAAATCTAGTGTGTATTTTATACTCACAGCACATCTCAGTTTGGAGGAAGCCACATTTTCATGGAATGATATGATCCTTTTTTTTGTTTGTTTTTTTCAAACAGAGTTTTGCTCTTGTCGCCCAGGCTGGAGCGCAATGGCATGGTCTCAGCTCACTCTCACTGCAACCTCCGCCTCCGATTCTCCTGCCTCAGCCTCCCAAGTAGCTGGGATTACAGCGCCCGCCACCAGGCCTGGCTAATTTTTGTATTTTTAGTAGAGATGAGGTTTCACCATGTTGGCCAGGCTGGTCATGAACTCTTCACCTCAGGTGATCTGCCTGCCTCGGTCTCCCAAAGTGCTGGGATTACAGGCGTGAGCCACTGCGCCTGGCCTATTTGATCTTTGATGTAGACTTCATAAAATTCACATTTTGAAAAGTGGATTCACACACCCAACTTGTTCTAAGTATGCTAAAATGTTTTTCAATAATCAAATAGTGTTTAAAAGTAATTAAAGTAGGCCGGATATAGTGGCTCACACCTGTAATCCCAGCACTTTGGGAGGCCAAAGTGGGTGGATCACCTGAGGTCAGGAGTTCGAGACCAGCCTGGCCAACATGGTGAAACCCCATCTCTACTAAAAATACAAAAATTAGCCAGGTGTGGTGGCGCGTGTCTATAATCCCAGCTACTCAGGAGGCTGAGGAAGGAGGATCGCTTGAATCCGGGAGGTGGAGGTTGCAGTGAGCCGAGATTACACCACTGCACTCCAGCCTGGGCGACAGAGCAAGACTCTGTCTCAAAAAAAAAAAAACGCCGGGCACGGTGGCTCATGCCTGTAATCCTAGCACTTTGGGAGGCCGAGTCGGGCAGATCACGAGGTCAGGAGATCGAGACCATCCTGGCTAACAAGGTGAAACCCCGTATCTACTAAAAACACAAAAATTAGCTGGGCGTGGTGGCAGGTGCCTGTAGTCCCAGCTACTTGGGAGGCTGAGGCAGGAGAGTGGTGTGAACCCAGGAGGCGGAGCTTGCAGTGAGCCAAGATCCTGTCACTGCACTCCAGCCTGGGCGACAGAGTGAGATTCTGTCTCAGGACAAAAAAAAAGGGGGGGTTTTAAAGGCTGGGCACGGTGGCTCTTGCCTGTAATCCCAGAATTTTGGGAGGTCAAGGTGGGAGCATCACTTGAGTCCAAGAGTTAAAGGCTGCAGTGAGCTATGATGGTGCTACCGTGCTCCAGCCTAGGACAGAGACACAGCAAGACCCTGTCTCAAAAGAAAAAAAGGCACTTTAGGGAGAATGCTGGAACTGTACAAATAACAAAAAATAACGCATGGGTGGCGCCCTCAGCTTACCATCTACAGCTGCAGTGCTTACCCCAGGAGGAAGATCCAGCTGCTTCCCAGCATGTGCAAAGCAAGCGCGCACCAGGGGTTCCTTCCCCTCCACCCACAGGGCATCTGCCCTGCCTCCAACAGGCTCCCCTAGGAGGTCTACATTTGACGGCTTTGTAGATGTTCCTTGATTTCACAACTTTGAAGGCCCTACTACAAACCAGGGGAAGCCGATGCCCTGAAAAGTCCAGGGTGAATAAGACGTGGCCCTGCATTGAGGGCTCCTCGCCTGGCAGACATGAAGGTTAGCTTAGTGTTCAAGGACTCAGGCTGGAGGAAGACAATCATTCATTCAAGAACATTAATTGAGCACCTGCTATGTACCAGGCACTGTGCTGGGAGCCCAGAGAGTCATGGTGAGCTTCCAGCAGGCCCTGAATGGGGTGAGGGGTCAGGCTGCAGAAGTGTCGGGAGCTGGGAGGCTGAGGGTGGGCCTGGTGTTCATGGCTCACGACCAGCACGTGGGAAGGGTGCCGTGGGGGCCAGGCCCAGCCTGAGTGCAATGGCCCTTAGACAGGCTGGGTTACGCCTCTCCAGAGAACTGTGAACTCAGCTTCCCTGGGGGCCTGAAGCTGCAGGGAGGCAGCTGTCAGAGCCTGGGAGAGAGGCTGTTCCTGGCGGGAGCAGGGCTGGGCTGGTTCCTGGGTTTGGGCGTGAGGAGGAGGTGCAGATAGGAAAGGCTGTTTCAGGGGTTTCAGCCTCAGGGAACATTTGGTCTAAGGGAGTATTTCCCTAAGGGAAATGGAGTCTTACACTCAGCACAGGCAAGACCAGGTCTTTTTATTATTATTATTTTTACCCAGGAAGATCTCACTCTGTTTGTCACCCAGGCTGGAATGCAATCACAGTTCACTCTCATAGTGCTGGGCTTAAGCGATCCTCCCACCTCAGCCACCCGAGTAGCTGGGACTACATGCAAGAACCACCATGCCCAGATTATTTTATTTTATTTATGTATTTATTTTGAGACAGATCACTCTGTCTCCCACACTGGAGTGCAGTGGCACAATCTCGGCTCACTGAAACTTACGCCTCCTAGGATCAAGCGATTCTCATAACTCAGCCTCCAAAGAAGCTGGGATTACAGGCATGCGCCACCATGTTCTGCTAATTTTTGTATTTTTAGTCAAGATGAGGTTTCATCATGTTGGCCAGGCTGGTCTCGAACTCCTGACTTCACAGGATCCTCCCACCTCAGCTTCCCAAAGTGCTGGGATGACAGGTGTGAGCCACCATACTTAGCCAAATTTTTACATTTTTTTTTTTTTTTTTTTTTTTTTGAGACGGAGTCTCACTGTGTCTCCCAGGCTGGAGTGCAGTGGCGCGATCTCGGCTCACTGCAAGCTCCGCCCCCCGGGTTCACGCAATTCTCCCGCCTCAGCCTCCCGAGTAGCTGGGACTACAGGCGCCCGCTACCGCGCCCGGCTAGGTTTTTGTATTTTTAGTAGAGACGGGGTTTCACCATGTTAGCCAGGATAGTCTCGATCTCCTGACCTTGTGATCCACCCGCCTCGGCCTCCCAAAGTGCTGGGATTACAGGCTTGAGCCACCGCGCCCGGCCAATTTTTACATTTTTTTGTAGAGATAGGATCTCACTCTATTGCCCATGTTGGTCTTGAACTCCTGGGCTCAAGAGATCCTCCCACCTTGGCCTCCCAAAATGCTGGGACTATCGGCATGAGCCACTGTGCCTGGACTTTTAAAACCTTTTTTTTTTTTTTTTTTTTTTGTTGAGACAGAGTCTTGCTCTGTCGCCCAGGCTGGAGTGCAGTGGCCGGATCTCAGCTCACTGCAAGCTCTGCCTCCCGGGTTTACGCCATTCTCCTGCCTCAGCCTCCCGAGTAGCT
>NW_020257936.1:0-21979 GCF_003255815.1 Theropithecus gelada
TATTCACCACCAAGAGATCCAGCATTTGTGCACTTTCTGCAAAGGGGACATTTGCAATGAAACTCCCAGTCCAACAATCCAAAACTCTGCTAATCTGTCCCTCTCTAGTCTGTTATGTAGGCAGGGAGGAGGAGGAGGCACCTAGAGTGATGGCTTTGGGTGATTTGGCCAGCTCAGACATTTCTTACTAAACCCTGGAGATCAGTGTAGATCCACAGCTTTTGGTATTTGACTCCTCTGTGCATGGATATGAACTGCATTCAGCAATTCCACAGAAGGAGGGAAAGCAGTACCTGACACCTTGTTACACTGGGCAAGTTCACAGCTGCAAACAAGCTTGCATGATAACTCTGTTTGTGCTCGTATTAAATATTTTCTCCAAATTTCATCATGTAAGGAATGTGACTTAATGAATTTCCTGTGTAATTTTAAAAATGGAAACTGGCACCTGGTGTGGTGGCTCACACTTGTCATCCCAGTATTTTGGGAGGCTGAGGTGGGTGGATCACTTGAGGTCAGGAGTTCAAGACCAGCCTGGCCAACATGGTGAAACTCCATCTCTACTGAAAATACAAAAAAAAAAAAAAAAAAAGAGAAGGGTGCAGGCACGGTAACTCATGCCTGTACTCCTAGCATTTTGGGAGGCTGCAGTGGCAGGATTACTTGAGCTCAGGAGTTCAACATAATGAGACCTTGTCTTAATTAAGCTTTTCTTTTTTTTTTTTTTTTTTTTTTGAGATGGGTCTCGCTCTGTCGTCCAGGCTAGAATGCAGTGGTGCAATCTCAGCTCACAGCAACCTCTGCCGCCTGGGTTCAAGCGATTCTCCTGCCTCATCCTCCTGAGTAGCTGGGATTACAGGCACGTGCCACCAGGTCCAGCTAATTTTTTTTGTATTTTTAGTAGAGACGGGGTTTCAGCGTCTTGGCCAGGCTGGTCTTGAATGCCTGACCTCAAGATCCACCTGTCTCGGCCTCCCAAAGTGCTGGGATTACAGGCATGAGCCACCACACCCAGCCAAGCATTTTTTTAATTAAAGAAAACATAGGACAGGCATGGTGACTCACTCTTGTAAACCCAGCACTTTGGGAGGCCAAGGGAGGTGGATCACCTGAGGTCAGGAGTTTGAGACCAGCCTGGCCAATGTGGCAAAACCCATCTCTACTAAAAGTACAAAACTTAGCAGTATATGGTGGCGGGTACCTGTAATCCCAGCTACTTGGGAGGCTGAGGCAGGAGAATTGCTTGAACCAGGCAGGCAGAGGTTGCAGTGAGCCAAGATTGCACTACTGCACTCCAGCCTGGCGACAGAGACTCCGTCTCAAACAAACAAACAAAAAAATCAGCCAATTACATTAAACTAGCATATCTATCTTTGTTGTGTTTCTCATTGGCCTGAATAGAAAGGCCTTATATATTTGAGACAGGCTCTCACTCTGTCACCCAGGCTGGAGTGCAGTGGTGTGAACACCCCTCACTGTAGTCTTGAACTCCTGGGCTCAAGTGATCCTCCCTCCTCAGCCTCCCAAGTAGCTGGGACTACAGGCACGCACCACCACAGTCCTCCCAACTTGGCCTCCTAAAGTGTTGGGATCAGAGGTGTGAGCTACTGAACCTGAGCAAAAATTGATTTTGTGGGGAAAGTATTTGAATGAATTTTGTTTAGTATTGTATTTATCCAATAAAGTATTTCAAGGCCAGATGCAGTGGCTCACTCCTGTAATCCCAGAACTTTGGGAGGCCAAGGCAGACGGATCATTTGAGGTCAGGAGTTTGAGGCCAGCCCGGCCAACATGGTGAAACCATGTCTCTACTAAAAATACAAAAATTAGCCGGGCATGGTGGCATGCGCCTGTAGTCCCAGCTATTCGGGAGGCTGAGGCAAAAGAATCGCTTGAACCCAGGAAGTAAAGGTTGCAGTGAGCTGAGATCGTGCCACTGTACTCCAGCCTGTCTCAAAAATGAAGGAAGGAAGGAAGGGAGGGAGGGAGGGAGGGAGGGAGTCCCTATTAGATCAACATGTATCCTGCTAAAATCAAAGCAAGAAAAAATATCATATTTATGGTGAGGCTTAGATGGAAGAATGGCGAAATCACTGATGCTTAATGAGACGTTTATGGAGACAATGCCCCAAAGTAAATCAGCAGTTTGCAAATGGAAAACTCATTTTAAGAAAGGACGAAATGGGCTCAATACAGTGCCTTATGCCTGTAATCCCAGCACTTTAGGCGGCCGAGGCAGGCGGATCACATGAGGTCAGGAGTTCGAGACAAGCCTGACCAACGTGGAGAAAGCCTGTCTCTACTAAAAATACAAAATTAGGCTGGCGCAATGGCGCATACCTGTAATCCCAGCTACTTGGGAGGCTGAGGCAGGAGAATCGCTTGAACCCAGGAGGCAGAGGTTGCAGCGAGCCGAGATTGCACCATTGCACTCCAGCCTCGGCAACAAGAGCTAAACCCCATCTCAAAAAAAAAAAAGGAAAAAGAAAGGACGAGATGATGTAGAAAAGCCTACAGCAGCAGACCCTCCACCTCAATTTGTAAAGACAAAAATTAATCTTGTTCATGCTCTAATTGAACAGGACCAACTATTAACAGCACAAAAATAGGCAATACCAGCCAGGTGGTGTGGCTCACACCTTTATTCCCTCAGGAGGCTTACGTGGGCAGCTGAGGTGGGAGAACGGCTTGGGACCAAGAGTTCAAGACCAGCCTGGGTAACATAGTGAGACCCAGTCGCTTTTAAAAACTAAAAATAAAAATTAGCCAAGTGTGGGTGCACACACCTGTAGCCAGCTCCCACTTACTTCAGAGGCTGAGGCAAGATGATCACTTGAGCCTAGGAGTTCAAGGCTGTAGGAAAGTATGATCTCAAAAAAAAAAATTATAGACATCTCAGTTGGTTCAGCTTACACAATTCTCAGTGAAAAATTAAAATCAAGCAATCTTGAGCCTAGGAGTTCATGACTATAGGAAACTATGATCTCAAGAACAACAACAACAACAACAACAAACCAATATTATAGACATCTCAGTTGGTTCAGCTTACACAATTCTCACTGAAAAATCAAAATCAAGCAAACTCTCTGCTGAATGGGTGCCAAAACTATTTCACTCACATCAGCTGCAGACAAGAGCAGAGCTTTCAAAGGAAATTTTAAACAAATGGAATCAAGACCCTGAAGCATTTTCTCAAAGAATTGCAACAAGAGATGGAACACCACTTTACCAGTACGATCCTGAAGACAAAGTACAATCAAAGCTATGGCTACCAAGAGGTGGAAGTGGTCCAGTCAAAGCAAAAGTGAACCAGTCAAAAGCAAAGGTCATGGCAACAGTTTTTTGAGATGCTGGAGGCATTTTGCTTGTTGACTTTCTGGAGAGCCAAAAAACAATAACATCTGCTTATTACAAGAGTGTTTTGAGAATAATATCCAGAAAACCTTCACCAGAGAGCTCTTCTCCACCACAACAGTGTTTCTACTCATTCCTCTCCTCAAACAAGGGATATTTTGTGAGAGTTTTGAAGGGAAATCATTAGGCATCCAACTGACAGTCCTGCTTTGGCTTTTTTTGTTTGTTTGTTTCCTAACTTCTTTTTGTTTACTAACCTTAAAAATCGTTTGTTTCCTAATCTTAAAAAATCTTTAAGGCCTGTAATCCCAGCACTTTGGGAGGCCAAGGTAGGAGGATCACTTGATCCCAGGAATTCATGACCAGCCTAGTCATGAATAGCAAGATCCCATCTCTACAGAAAAATCAAAAAGCTAGGCAGGCATAGTATCACATGCCTGTGGTCCCAGCTACTCAGGAGGCTGAGGTGGAAGGATCATTTAAGCCCAGGAGGTGGAGGTTGCAGTGAGCCTAGATCAAGCTACTGTAGTCCGGACTAGGCAACAGAGCAAGGACAATCCTGTTTCTCTGACTCTCACTCTCTCTCTCTTTCTTGTTCTCCGTGTGTGTGTGTGTCTGTGTGTGTGTGTGTGTGTGTATTATATATGTGTATGTGTAATTATATATGTATGTAATTATATATGTGTAATTCTATATATATATATATATATATATATATATATAAAATTTTTTTTAGATGGAGGCTTATGCTCTTGCCCAGGCTAGAGCGCAGCGACATGATCTCGGCTCACTGCAATCTCTGCCTCCTGAGTTCAAGTAATTCTCCTGCCTCAGCCTCCCTAGTAGCTGGAATTACAGGCACATACCACCACAGCCAGCTAATTTTTGTATTTTTAGTAGAGACTGAGTTTTGCCATGTTCATTGGCCAGGCAGCTGTTAAACTGCTGACCTCAAGTGATCTGCCTACCTCAGCCTCCCAAAGTACTGTGATTAGAGGCATGAGCCACCACGCGTGGCCATCAAAAAAAATATATATATATATATGTGTGTGTGTGTGTATATATATATATGTTTAAAGGGCACTCATTTTACTTCAATAAAGGGCACACATTTTTCTTCTCCTTTAATGTAAAAAATACTGTATCAATATGGTTAAATTCCCAGTACCCTCCGTTCTTTAAGGATGGACAAAATGGCTAGAATCATTGCTTACAAAAGTGTCTTAAACTTTATGGCACTTACTTTAGGAAATAAAGTTTGCATTTTTAATTTTTATCTTTTAATTCCATTTTTCCACAAAGTTTTTGAAGTCTCCACATTCACACAAAGTTTTGTACACAAATGTTCACAACAGCTTTATTTATTTGTGTATTTATTTTTTGAGATGGAAGCTCACTCTGTCACCCAGGCTGGAGTGTGGTGGCGTGATCTTGGCTCACTGCAAGCTCTGCCTCCCGGGTTCACGCCATTCTCCTGCCTCAGCCTCCCGAGTAGCTAGGAGTACAGGCGCCCACCATCGCACCCAGCTAATGTTTTTTATTTTTAGTAGAGATGGGGTTTCACCGTGTTAGCCAAGATGGTCTCGATCTCCTGACCTCATGATCCACCCGCCTCAGCTTCCCAGTGTGCTGAGATTACAGGCGTAAGCCACTGCGCCCGGCCAGCATTATTTGTAATAGTTGAAAACTGGCAAAAATACCATCTGTCCTTCAACAGGTGAATAGATCAGCATCTTGCAGTATAGTCATACAATAGAATAATACTCAGCAATAAAAAGAAATGAATATTGAAACATGCAACACCCTGGATGAATCTCAAAATAATTATGCTGAGTGAAGGAAGCTAGACAAAAATAAAGTACCTGCATGCTGGAGGTTGATTGACGACTAAGAAAGATAGTCACTGCACCCCAGAAACTTATAATCTGGTGGGAAATCAAGACCAATACTCAGGTACATACAATTCAGAAAGATAAGTGTATTTGATGGGAATAAACCCAGAAAGGGGCACTTAAGTCCATTTTAATGGATCAAAGAAATATTTTTAACCAAGGGTTGAAAGGTAAGTAGAAGTTGGCCGATTCGCTCAGGAGCTGAAAGTAAAAAAGAGAACTCCAAATTTCTAGGTAAAAGGGACTGCATACATGAAGGCCCATAGGCACAAGAGGGGGAAAGCATGAAACACTGGAGAAACCAAAAGTTCTGCATGGCTTCAACAAAGAACAAGAGAGAGAAGCAGAGGGCCTGCAAGGCTGTGTTGAAATTTATCCTAATAGCAATGAGAAGCTATTAGAGTTTGAAGGAGGGAGTGACATGATCAAATTTGGATTTCACAAAAAGCAATTTAGTCGCATTATAAATAATGAATTTGAAATGATTGAGGTTTAAGTCAGAGAAATTGTTTGGCAGACCATCAAACTAATATAGAGAGAAGATGGTGACCTGGACCAGTGCAATTACAGCTTTCTGGCTTGGGCAACCAAGTGAAAGGGTAGAGCCATTCACTGAAACAGAGAACAACAAAAGCATGGTTGCTTTTTTTTAAAACAGAGTCTTACTCTGTCTCCCAGGCTGGAGCACAGTGGCGCGATCCCAGCTCACCGCACCCTCAGTCTCCTGAGTTCAAGCGATTCTCCTGCCTCAGACTCCTGAGTAGCCAGGACTACAGGCGTGCACCACCACGCCCGGCTAATTTTTTTTTATTTTTAGCAGAGACGGGGTTTCACCATGTTGGCCAGGCTGGTCTTGAACTCCTGATCTCAGGTGATCTGCCTGCCTTGGCCTCCTGAAGTGCTGGGACTACAGGCGTAAGCCACCGCAACACAGCCCAGTGTTAATTTTTTAAACATAATTTGGAAGCTTGGAGGAGAAATATCAGCTGAAGAAAGGAAACCATGAAAACCAAAAGGATCTAAAGGACACAGGAACAAAGAAGACACTGATGACCTTGAAAAGAGTAATTTCAGAAGCTTCATGGTGGCACAAATCAGACTACAATAGATGGAAGAATTAAGGAATTCAAGGAAGGTGAGATAGTGCAACCACGTTGGCATAGATGGCTAGTTCTTGAACCAATATTCATTCTTTCCAACCATCTTAGTCCATTTAAGCTGCTATATCAAAATACCTTAGTTACAGTTCTTGAGGCTGCAAAGTCCAGGAGCAAGGCACATAGATTGCTGTGATCTGAATGTTTGTACCCCAAAAATTCATGTGTTGACACTTAATCTCCATGTGATAGCATTAAGAAGTAGAGTCTTTAGCAGGTGATTAGGTGATGAGGGCAATGGGATTAGTGCCTTTATAGGAGAGGCTTGAGCCAGGTGCGGTGGGTGGCTCACTCCTGTAGTTCCAGCACTTTGGGAGGCTGAGGCGGGCGGATCACTTGAGGCCAGGAGTTAGAGACCAGCCTGGCCAACATGGCAAAATCTTGTCTCAGCTAAAATTACAAAACTTAGCCAGGCATGGTGGTGGGTGCCTGTAATCCCAGTTACTTGAGAGGCTGAGGTGGGAGAATCAATTGAACCCAGGAGGCAGAGGTTGCAGTGAGCTGAGATCATGCCACTGCACTCCACCCTGGGTGACAGAGCGAGACTCCTTCTCAAAAATTATAATCATCATAATAAGAGAGGCTTGAGGGAGCCCTCTTGCATCATCTACCATGAAAGAACACAGCAAAAGGGTGCCATCTTCAAGGAATGGAGCCCTCATCAGACATCAAGTCAGCCGGTGTCTTGATCTCAGACCTCTAAGCCTACAGAACTGTGAGAAATAAATTTCTATTGTTTATAAATTACCCAGTCTAAAATATTTTGTTATAGAAACCCAAACAGACTAAGTCACCATCTCCCTCACTAACCACACCCAGATTTGTTGAGGGAAATACCCAACTAATAACTATCTTTCCCAAAGACCTATAGAAGTGATGTTGCCATGTGACACAGTTCTGTATAATCAGATATATAAGCACGTCATTGAGTGGGCTGTCTGAGATAGCTCCTTAAAGAGATCACCTCTGCAAGCACCTGCCTGAGATGCAGTTGAAATCATTGGGGAAGTCATAAAAGTAACCACACACTGAGCAGCAGAAAGAAGCAGCCAGGGACACTGACGACATCCTTTGAGTTGTGGCCACAACCCTGGGTTACCTGGCATTAGACTTTTTGTCACATGAAAGAAAAGGTCCTATCTTAGGAAGAATAAACTCAAGTTTTGTGTACCACAATAGAGTGACTATCATTGGCAACAATTTATTGCGTATTTGTAAATAGCTAGAAGAGCAGGTTTCGAATGTTCCCTACACAAATAAATGATAAATGTTTGAGACCGTGGATATGCTAATTACCCTGATTTGATCATTACACATTGTTTACATGATTCTAAATATCACACTGGACCCTAAAAATAAGTACAATTAGTATGAGTCAACCAAAACCAATAAACTCAAAAAAGAAGAGAAAGAAGAGGCCCTATCTTGATGAAGTCCCCTGTATAAGCAATATGCAATTTCTGTCTGACACCCTACTCTTTTAAGATATTGGTAATGATGTGGGGGACAGGTGGACCAGTAACTACAAGAAGACATTGGATTAGGGATAGTCTTTTTTGGGTTTTTTTGTTTGTTTGTTTTGTTTTTTGAGACAGAGTTTTGTTCTTGTCACCCAGGCTGGAGTGCAAATGGCACCATCTCGGCTCACTGCAAACTCCACCTCCTGGGATCAAGCGATTCTCCTGCCTCAGCCTCCCAAGTAGCTGGGATTACAGGTGCCCACCACCATGCACAGATAATTTTTGTATGTTAGTAGAGATGGGGTTTCACCATGTTGGCCAGGCTGGTCTCGAACTTCTGACCTCAGGTGATCCACCCGGCTCCCAAAGTGCTGGGATTACAGGCGTGAGCCACCATACTCAGCCTAGGGAGAGTTTTTTTAAGACAAGAAAGACTTGACTTTATTTAATTGCTGATAAGAGAGAGCCAAGGGCAGGGAAGGGGGAGGCAGTTGAAGGTACCAGAGAATGGAAATGACTAACTGCATATTAGTTTCCTATTGCCTAGCAAATTGTCACAAATTCAGTAGCTTAAAACACATGTTTATTCGCTCTCAGTTTCCTAGGGTCAGCGCTCTAGACACAGCTTAGCTGGGTTCTCTGCTCAGAGTCTCACAATGTTGCAATCAAGGGGTTGGACATGGCTTTAGTCTAATCCGAGGTTCAGGGTCCTCTTCCAAGTTCATGTAATTGCTTGCAGAATTCATTTTCTTGCAGCTGTAGAACCCGTGGCAGCTTGCTTCTTCAAGGCCAGGAAACCAAAGAGTCTCTGAATTCTTTTTCATTCCTGACCTCTGGACTCTATTTTTTTTTTTTTTTTTTTAAGACAGAGTCTTGCTCTGCCCCCCCAGCTGGAATGCAGTGCCATGATCACAGCTCACTTTAACAAATTCCCTGGCTCAAGCTATCACCTCACCTCAGCCTCCCAAGTACTTAGAACTACAGGCATGTGTCACCATGCCCGGCTAACTTTTTATTGTTTTTGCTTGTTTGTTTGTTTGTTTTTTGCAGATTAGGGAGTCTTGTTATGTTGCCCAGGCTGGTCTCAAACTACTAGTTTCAAGCAATCCTCCCACCTTGGCCTCCCAAAGTATTGGGATTACAGCTGTAAGCCACCACACCCAGCCAGTGTTAGTTATTACAAATTAAATTGTGGGCTAGGCACGGTGGCTCACGCCTATAATCCCAGCACTTTGGGAGACCAAGGCGGGCAGATCACTTGAGGTAAGGAATTCAAGACCAGCCTGGCCAACATGGTAAAACTCCCATCTCTACTAAAAACACAAAAATTAGCCAGGCATGGTGGTCAGCCCCTCTAATCGCAGCTACTCAGGAGGCTGTGGCAGGAGAATCACTTGAACCTGGGAGGTAGAAGTTGCAGTGAGCTGAGATCACACCACTGCACTCCAACCTGGGCGACAGAGCAATATTCTGTCTCAAAAAAAAGAAATTAAACTGTGAAGCCTCCTAGGAGGGTTTACTTTCCAGTGCCCCCTTAACATGTGGCTCTGGAGAATAATAAACAAGGAAGAATCTTCCAGAGTGTGGAGCCAAATGCAACAGAAATAAGTGCAAAACAGTGTTCATCCTTGAGAGCAGAACCAGGATGTAAACCCCCAGAACTTCCTCCACTGCCAAAGTGAATGATCTTCAGAATAACCACCTAGTAGGATTCTGATTCTCCCATTTACATGGACTTTGCTGTGAGTCTCATATTTTTCACTGAACTTAGGGTTTTAATGCAGTGTATCTATGTAGAAGCATTTGGGAATCATTGTTCATATGAGTGAAGGGATATACAGGCAATGATCTCAGTCAACTAATGCATCATCTCAATCCACATAGCCACTCCCTGAAGTCTATACTGTTATGATGGAGTCAAGCAGCTTGGTCAAGGTTACATAATGGGCAAGTATTAGAGCCAGGATTCAAAATCATGGGGCCTACTGAGAGGCCAAGCCAGCTGGGTCGTGTTGGGACTTGGAGAACTTTTCTGTCTAGCTAAACGGTTGTAAACACACCAATAAGCGCTCTGTGTCTGGCTAAAGGTTTGTAAACGCACCAATCAGCACTCTGTGTCTAGCTAAACTTTTGTAAACGCACCAATGAGCACTCGGTAAAAACTGACCAATCAACACTCTGTAGAATGGACCAATCAGAGCTCTGTAAAACTGACCAATCAGCAGGACATGGGTGGGGCCAAATAAGGGAATAAAAGCTAGCCACTCCCAGCCGGCCTTGGCAATCTGCTCCAGTTCCCTTCCATCCCGTGGAAGCTTTGTTCTTTCACTCCTCACAGTAAATCTTGCTGCCGCTCACCTTTTGGGTCTACACTACCTTTACAAGCTGTAACATTCAGTGCGAAGATTTGCAGCTTCACTCCTGAAGTCTGAAAGACCACGAACCCACCGGGAGAAACAAACAACTCCAGACGCCGCCACCTTTAAGAGCTGTAACACTCACTGAGAAGGTCTGCGGCTTCACTCCTGAAGTCAAGCAAGACCACAAACCCACCGGAAGGAGGAAACTCCAGACATATCTGAACATGTGAAGGAACAAACGCTGGTCACACCATCTTTAAGAACTGTAACACTCACCGCAAGGGTGCACGGCTTCATTCTTGAAGTCAGTGAGACCAGGAACCCACCAGATGGAACCAATTCCGGACACACTAGCTTCAGTGTTCACTCTGAACCCTAGCATCTTTTATAATTGCGGAAGTTTGGGGGCATGATGAGGGACATAAAAATCCCAAAGGGGAGACAAGGGAGATACACGAATTCAGGACAAGATAGTGTTATATCTAATGCAGATGACACTGAACTGTTTTCAATCAATCGAAATGTAGATAGATTACTCTCATTAACCAATTTTTTTCAATAGAGATGGGGTCTTGCTGTGTTTCCCAGGCTGATTTCAAACTCCTGGGCTCCAGCAATCCTCCCACTTCAGCCTCCAAAAGCGTTGAGATTATAGGAGTGAGCCAACACGCCCAGCCAATCTCTCTCTCTCTCTCTTTTTTTTTTTTTTTTTTAATGGACAGGGTGTTGCTCTGTCAAACAGGCTGGAATGCAATGGTGCCATCATAGCTCACTGCAGCCTCAAACTCCTGGGCTCGGTGATCTTCCCACCTCAGCTTCCCAAAGCACTGGAAATACAGCTGTGAGACCCCATACCCAGCCTCTTTTCCATTCTTTTTCAACTTAAATGAGTTGCCTTGCTTCAAAACTGATTTTAGCACATCTCTGAACTATTTCATATGGCCACTCCACACTTGTAAACAAGCTGTTTTAGAGTTAACAGGGTGTTTTCACAGATGCCGAGGTGGCCAAAAATATTTCTCTTTTAACAACTTATGATCAGAAAGTTACATGTTTGCATGAAGAGGAAATAAAGAGAAGATTTATATTGAGGTTTTATTAAAATAATTGTATCTCAATCATTGCATTTGAACCTATCTGATAGTTTTCCTTCCCTCCCTTCCTTCCTCGCTCCCTCCCTTTCTTCCTTCCTTCCTTCCTTCCTTCCTTCCCTCCTTCCTTCCCATTCGACTGTCTTTCAATCTTACACAAAGTGTGTCTTTGACGTTCTCCTAGGGAAGGAGGAAGAGGAAGCATTTATTTACTTTATGTTCGTCCAGTTAGGTTATAGTCTGTAAATTAATCCCCTCCACAGGAAGATCCTCTCAAATGACTCCAGTTACCTTGGAGGAAGGTATTATCTCCCTATTATGGATACGACTTGGCTGTCGAACTCTGAATTTAATAAACACAAATTGATGCTGATGGAAGCTTTAAGCAGATTTCGACTGCAGGCTTCAGTGGTAAGTCTAAACAGTACAGTTCGGGAGTGGGGACTAGGGACCACAACCTCATCTGCCCCTTTAACCACTTCTTAAGCCTTCAAATAATTCAACTTGCTTCTTCACTAGGACTCCACAGGGGGCCCCACATATACATTCCTCCTTTCCAACATGACCTTTTTCCCTTCCACATTTTAAATTTTTTCATCTTGAACTCTCCAGCCTCAGTTCCTAAGACAGAATTGTGCTCTAAAAGAAATGAATCAATTGAAAATCAAATTGTTAGTGTTAAAATTAGGGCCACAAATAGTACAATAACTATTACAACTGAGGTTAGGGTCACAGTGGTTTATTAATAAATAATTTATGACATTTGTCTTTTTTTTTTTTTTTGTGAGAAGTCTTGCTCTGTCGCCCAGGCTGGAGTGTAGTGGCACGATCTTGGCTCACTGCAAGCTCCGCCCCCTGGGTTCACACCATTCTCCTGCTTCAGACTCCGGAGTAGCTGGGACTACAGGCACCTGCCACCATGCCAGGTTAATTTTTTTGTATTTTTTTTAGTAGAGAAGGGGTTTCACCGTGTTAGCCAGGATGGCGTCGATCTCCTGACCTCGTGATCTGCCCGCCTCGGCCTCCCAAAGTGCTGGGATTACAGGCATGAGCCACCACACCCAGCTGACTCTAATATATTTTTTAATTGAATGTAACCTAAATTTTTTTTCGTTAAATGTATATGTTATGATTTTCAGTTCTGGCATTCCCCGTAATTATAAACCACTCTGTATTCTTTCTGATTTCTGTTGCTGATTTGACATAGACTTGAGGAAGATAAGGATATAGTCTGTATCCTATCACAGATAGAATTTTTTTAAGGTTAGTCAAGTGAAGCAGTGGGAGTAAAGAAGAAACAAAGAAATCTGTTTCTTCCGTAACTGGTTGTGATCAATTAGTTGTAAACACCACTGTACTCAGATCAGCCACAGATAGAATGTTACTTTAACCAAAAATCAAAAATAAAATATCAAAAACATTGCTAAGAGGTTTAATCCCTCCTAAAATCCCTGAGGGAGTTCACATAAAAGAGTTGTGCTCTGGACTGGGCATGGTGGCTCACGCCTGTAATCCCAGCACTTTGGGAGGTCGAAATTTGAGGATCCCTTGAGTTCAGGACCAGTGTGGGCAATGTAGGGAGACCCCATCTCTTAAAAAAAAAAAAAAAGTTATGCTCTGATTTTATGTTTCGCTTACTTTATAAACAGATGTGGATTTATAAAAACCAATTATATGACCGGGCACGGTGGCTCACGCCTGTAATCCCAGCACTTTGGGAGGCCGAGGCGGGTGGATCACGAGGTCAGGAGATCGAGACCATCCTGGCTAACACGGAGAAATCTCGTCTCTACTAAAAATACAAAAATATTAGCCGGGCGTGGTGGCAGGTGCCTGTAGTCCCAGCTACTCGGGAGGCTGAGGCAGGAGAATGGCGTGAACCCGGGAGGCAGAGTTTGCAGTGAGCCAAGAGATTGCGCCACTGCACTCTAGCCTGGGCGACAGAGCGAGACTCCATCTCAAAAAAAAAAAAAATATAGATATGTATATACACATGGTTTAATATACACACATATATTACCTAGCTCTGTTGACTGAGAGGCCTGAAAAGCAGTGATATCCAGTAGCAGTGAGCACATTCAGAACCCACATCTTGGTTTCTGAATATCATTCTGCAATAAGGGAAACCAGGGCTCCTTGGTGATATGGCTGATTCTAGGCCTGAGATAGGGAAAATACAAGCTCAGCCTGGAGCATCAGACTCCACAAAGTATCACAAAGCAAGGAATTGCTTAAGAAAACAAAATTATGGGGCATGTCAAAGGGACATAGACGCCAACATAAAAGAAATTCCAAAAGCAAACGTTGGAAGAATTCGAAAAACAAAATAAATAATATTGTTGTGGATTATGATCCAACTATAAAGTAAATATACATTGAGTCCATACTGATACAAGTAAAAGACTGGATAAATAAATAAACGGGGAGAAGAGACAAATATTCCTCATAAAAGAATTCTAAATAATATATAGATAGATACTCCCTCCTTCAGGAGGTAGAGCTTAATTTCTGCTTAAGAGGGTGCTTAATTTTCCTCTTAAGAGGGTGCTAGACTTGTGACTCTCTTCCAAATAGTAACTTTACAGTGGAGAAACCTGGTCAACAACTGCTTTAGCCAAGTGAGGAAGGTGAACATTCCTGGTGATGTCATGTAGCTATTAGGTACACCTTCATACGGCATGATAAGAAAGGCATTTTACCTTTGAGGTATTCTTTCCAAAAACCCGTAACCACTCCAATCATGAGAAAAAATATCAGACAAACCCAGACTGAGAGGCATTCTACGGGATACCTGACCAGTTTTCTTCAAGCATGTCAAGGTCATAAAAACAAGGAAAGGGGTGAGCACGGTGGCTCATGCCTGTAATTCCAGCACTTTGAGAGGCTGAGGCGGGCAGATCACGAGTTCAGGAGTTCAAGGCTAGTCTGGCCAACATGGTGAAACCCTGTCTCTACGAAAAATACAAAAATTAGCAGGGCATGGTGGCAGGAGCCTGTAATCTCAGCGACTCGGGAGGCCGAGGCAGGAGAATTGCTTGAACCCAGGAGGTGGAGGTTGCAGTGAGCCGAGATCCTGCCACTGCACTCCAGGCTGGGCAACAGAGCAAGACTCCATCTCAAAATAAAAAATAAAAATAAAAACAAGGAGGCCGGGCGCGGTGGCTCAAGCCTGTAATCCCAGCACTTTGGGAGGCCGAGGCGGGTGGATCACGAGGTCAGGAGATCGAGACCATCCTGGCTAACATGGTGAAACCCCGTCTCTACTAAAAATACAAAAAACTAGCTGGGCGAGGTGGCGGGCGCCTGTAGTCCCAGCTACTCGGAGGCTGAGGCGGGAGAATGGCGTGAACCCGGGAGGCGGAGCTTGCAGTGAGCCGAGATCGCGCCACTGCACTCCAGCCTGGGCGACACAGCGAGACTCCGTCTCAAAAAAAAAAAAATAAAAATAAAAATAAGAATAAAAATAAAAACAAGGAAAGACTGGGCTGGGCGCGGTGACTCATGCCTGTAATCCCAGCACTTTGGGAGGCCGAGGAGGGCAGATCCTGAGGTCAGGAATTCCAGACCAGCCTGGCCAATGGGGTGAAACCCCATCTACTAAAAAGAAAAAAAAAAAAATTAGCCGGGCATGGTGGCACATGCCCATAGTCCCAGGTACTCCGGAGGCTGAGACAGGAGAATCGCTTGAACCAAGGAGGCAGAGGTTGCAGTGTGCAGAGACGACACAGCTGCACTCCAGCCTGGGTGACAGAGCGAGACTCCATCTCAGAAATAAAATTTTTTTAAAGTCCGTTTCAGAGATTTTTAATACTTCCAATCTATTGAGGGTAGTATTTAAAATATAATAAAAATTAATTACTGACATATGATTTCATATGGTCCTTTCTTTCTTTACAGAGAAGGTCTTACTCTATCACTCAGGCTGAAATGCAGTGATATAATCATAGCTCACTGCAGCCTCAACCTCCTGGACTCAAGCAGTCCTCCCACCTCAGCCTCCCAAGTAGCTACCATGCCTGGCTACTTGGAACCTACTTTTTTTTTTTTTCTTCTTTTTTTTTTTGAGAAGGAGTTTTGCCCTTGTTGCCCAGGTTGGAGCGCAATGGCATGATCTTGGCTCACTGCAACCTCTGCCTCCTGGGTTCAAGCAATTCTCCTGCCTCGGCCTCCCGAGTAGCTGGGATTACACGCATGCACCACCACTCCCGGCTAATTTTGTATTTTTAGTAGAGACAGGGTTCCTCCATGCTGGTCAGGCTGGTCTCAAATTCCCGACCTAGGGTGATCCACCTGCCTCGGCTTCCTAAAGTGCTGGGATTACAGTTGTGAGCCGCCGTGGCCAGCCATGCCTGGCTAATTTTTTTAAATGGTTTTTGTAAAGACGAGGGTCTTACTACGTTGCCTAGACTAGTCTTAAACTCTTGGCCTCACCACATAACCCTCCCGACGCGTTGGGATTACAGGCACAAGCCACTGTACCCAGCCCCACATGGTCCTTTGTCTACTAACACCAAGGAAGGTGCCTGAACTTGAACCTGTCTTGCCAGTATCTCACCCAAGATAGTTGGCCATAGTTTTGGTTAACTATTGATGCCTAAGAACTCAGCCAAAACTTAGTTACTTCAACAACAATGCATGACCTCTCAGAGTTTTGTAGGGTGGCTGGGCTCCACTGGGCAGTTCTTGCTTGATGTCTCTTGTGTGTTTGCAGTCAGATGACGTCTGAGGCCAAAGTCATCTACAGATTTCACTGGGCTGAACATTCCAAGGTGGCTTCTTTACTCACATGTCTGACACTTCAGCTGGGTTGGCAGAAACAGCTGGGAGGTGATCAGGTATTTTTTTCTTTATTTCTTTCTTTTTTAAATGTTTTATTTCCAAAGGTTATTGGGGAACAGGTGGGATTTGGTTACATTAGTAAGTTCTTTAATGGTGATTTGTGAAACTTTGGTGCACCCATCACCCAAGCAGTATACACTGCACCCAATTTGTAGTCTTTTATCCCTCACCCCCTTCCCACTCTTTCCCCCGAGTCCCTAAAGTCTCTTGTGTCATGATTGTGCCTTTGCATCCTCATAGCTTAGCTCCCACTTACGAATGAGAACATTCAATGTTCAGTTTTACATTCCTGAGTCCCTTCACTTAGAATAAGTCTCCAATCTTATCCAGGGGGCTGCAAATCCTATTAATTCATTCCTTCTTATGGCTGAGTAGTATTCCATTGTATATAAATACCAGTTTCTTTATTCATTCACTGACTGATGGGCATTTGGGTTGGTTCCACATTTTTGTAATTGTGAATTGTGCTGCTATAAACATGTGTGTGCACATATCTTTTTCGTACAATGACTTCTCCTCTGGATAGATACCCAGTAGTGGGACTGCTGGAACAAATGGTGGTTCTACTTTAGTTCTTTAAGGAATCTCCACACTGTTTTCCATAGTGGTTGTACTAGTTTGCATTCTCACCAGCAGTATAGAAGTGTTCTCTGTTCACCACATCGTTGCCAACATCTACTATTTTTTATTTTTTGATTATGGCCATTTTTGCAGGAGTAAGATGGTATCGCATTGTGTTTTTGATTTGCATTTCCCTGACCATTAGTGGTGCTGAGGATTTTTTCATATGTCTTTTGGCCATTTGTATTTCTTCTGTTGAGAATTTTCTATTCATGTTCTTAGCCCACTTTGTGATGGGATTGTTTGATTTTTTTTTCTTGCTAATTCGTTTGAGTTCCTTGTAGATTCTGGATATTAGTCCTTTGTCAGATGTATAGATTGTGAAGGTTTTCTCCCACTCTGTGGGTTGTCTGTTTACCCTGCTGACTGTTCCTTTTGTTATGCAAAAGCTCTTCAGTTTAATTAAGTCTCAGTTATTTATCTTTGTTCTTATTGTGTTTGCTTTTGGGTTCTTGGTCATGAAATCCCTGCCTAAGCCAATGCCTAGAAGGGTTTTTCTGATGTTATCTTCTAGAATTTTTAGAGTTTCAGGTCTTAGATTTAAGTCCTTAATCCATCTTGAGTTGATTTTTGTATAAGGTGAGAGATGAGGATCCAGTTTCATTCTCCTACATTTGGCTTCCCAGCACCATTTGTTGAATAGGTTGTCCTTTCCTCACATTACGTTTTTGTTTGCTTTGTCAAAGACCAGTTGGCTGTAAGTATTTGGGTTTATTTCTGGGTTCTCTGTTCTATTCCATTGGTGTATATGCCTATTTTTATACCAGTACCATGCTGGTTGGTGACTACAGCCTTACACTATAGTTTGAAATCAGGTAATGTGATGCCTCCAGATTTCTTCTTTTTGCTTAGTTCTTCTGTGTTAGGTATGTCTCTTGAAGGCAGCAGATAGCTGGCAGGTGAATTCTCATCCATTCTTCAATTCTGTATCCTTTAAGTGGAGCTTTTTTTTTTTTTTAGACAGAGTCTTGCTCTGTCCCCCAGGCTGGAGTGCAGTGGCGTGATCTTGGCTCACTGCAAGCTCCGCCTCCCAGGTTCATGCCATTCTCCTACCTTAGCCTCCCCAGTGGCTGGGACTACAGACGTCCGCCACCACGCCCGGCTAATTTTTTTTGTATTTTTAGTAGAGACGGGATTTCACCATGTTAGCCAGGATGGTCTCGATGTCCTGACCTTGTGATCTGCCCACCTCAGCCTCCCAAACTGCTGGGATTACAGGTGTGAGCCACCGTCCCGGCCTAAGTGGAGCATTTTTTAGGCCATTTACATTAAACATTAATATTGAGATGTGAGGTACTATTCCATTCATTGTGCTATTTGTTGCCTGTATACATTTGTTTTTTGTGTTTTTTTAATTGGATGTTTGTTTTATAGATCCTGTAAGATTTATGCTTTAAAGAGATTCTGTTTTGATGTGTTTCCAGTATTTGTTTCAAGATTTAGAGCTCCTTTTAGCAGTTCTTGTAGTGCTGGTTTGGTAGTTGCAAATTTTCACAGCATTTGTTCGTCTGAAAAAGACTGCTTCTTTCCTTCATTTATGAAGCTTAGTTTTGCTGGACACGAAATTCTTGTCTGATAATTGTTTTGTTTAAAGAGGCCAAAGATAAGGACTCGATCTCTTCCAGCTTATACGGTTTCTGCTGAGAAGTCTGCTGTTAATCTGATAGGTTTTCCTTTATAGGTTACCTGGTGCTTTTCCCTCATAGCTCTTAAGATTCTTTCCTCAGAGATACGTTCCTCAGCTTGCTGCTTTCTGCCCGTGGACACCGCCAAAGAAGCATCGTTAAAGTCTGTCTTCTCCCTGTCGTCATGTCTAAGTCAGAGTCTCCTAAAGAGCCCGAACAGCTGAGGAAGCTCTTCATTGGAGGGTTGAGCTTTGAAACAACCAATGAGAGCCTGAGGAGCAATTTTGAGCAATGATGTACGCTCACGGATTGTGTAGTAATGAGAAATCCAAACACCAAACGTTCCAGGGGCTTTGGATTTGTCACATATGCCACTGTGGAGGAGGTGGATGCAGCTATGAATGCAAGGCCACACAAGGTGGATGGAAGAGTTGTGGAACCAAAGAGAACTGTCTCAAGAGAAGATTCTCAAAGACCAGGTGCCTGGCCGGGCGCGGTGGCTCAAGCCTGTAATCCCAGCACTTTGGGAGGCCGAGACGGGCGGATCACGAGGTCAGGAGATCGAGACCATCCTGGCGAACACGGTGAAACCCCGTCTCTACTAAAAAAATACAAAAAACTATCCGGGCGAGGCAGCGGGCGCCTGTAGTCCCAGCTACTTGGGAGGCTGAGGCAGGAGAATGGCGTAAACCCGGGGGGCGGAGCTTGCAGTGAGCTGAGATCCGGCCACTGCACTCCAGCCCGGGCCACAGAGCCAGACTCCGTCTCAAAAAAAAAAAAAAAAAAAAAAGACCAGGTGCCCACTTAACTGTGAAAAACATATTTGTTGGTGGCGTTAAAGAAGACACTGAAGAATATCACCTAAGAGATTATTTTGAGGAGTATAGAAAAATTGAAGTGATTGAAATCATGACTGACCAAGGCAGTGGCAAGCAAAGGGGCTTTGCCTTTGTAACCTTTGAGGACCATGACTCCGTGGATAAGACTGTCATTCAGAAATACCATACTGTGAATGGCCACAACTGTGAAGTTAGGAAAGTCCTGTCAAAGCAAGGGATGGCTAGTGCTTCATTCAGCCAAAGAGGTCGAAGTGGTTCTGGAAACTTTGGTGGTGGTTGTGGAGGTGGTTTTGGTGGGAATGACAACTTTGGTCATGGAGGAAACTTCAGTGGTCATGGTGGCTTTGGGTGGCAGCCATGGTGGTGGTGGATATGGTGGCAGTGGGGATGGCTATAATGGATTTGGTAATGATGGAAGCAATTTTGGAGGTGGTGGAAGCTACAGTGGTTTTGGCAATTACAACAATTAGTCTTCAAATTTTGGACCCATGAAGGGAGGAAATTTTGGAGGCAGAAGCTCTTGCCCCTATGGCAGTGGAGGCCAATACTTGGCAAAACCACGAAACCAAGGTGGCTATGGCGGTTCCAGCCGCAGCAGTAGCTATAGCAGTGGCAGAAGATTTTAATTAGGAAACAAAGCTTAGCAGGAGAGGAGAGCCAGAGAAGTGACAGGGAAGCTACAGGTTAAAACACATTTGTGAACTCAGCCAAGCACAGTAGTGGCAGGGCCTAGCTGCTACAAAGAAGACATGTTTTAGACAAATACTCATGTGTATGGGCAAAAAACTAGAGGACTGTATTTGTGACTAATTGTATAACAGGTTATTTTAGCTTCTGTTCTGTGGAAAGTGTAAAGCATTCCAACAAAGGGTTTTAATGTAGATTTTTTTCTTTTTTTGCACCCATGCTGTCGATTGCTAAATGTAATAGTCTGATCATGACGCTGAATAAATGTCTTTCTAAGAAAGAAAAAAAAAATTCTTTCCACCTTCTTAACTTTAGGTAACCTGATGACAATGTGCCTAGGCAATGATCTTTTTGCGATGAATTTCCCAGGTGTTCTTTTTGCTTCTTGTATCTGGGTGTTCAGGTCTCTAACAAGGCCAGGGAAGTTTTCCTTGATTATTCCCCCAAGTATGTTTCCCAGACTTTTAGATTTCTCTTCTTCCTCAGGAACACCAATTATTCTTAAGTTTGGTCATTTAATGTAAGCCCAGATTTCCTAGAGGCTTTGTTCATATTTTCTTATTCTTTATTCTTTGCTTTGGTTGGATTGAGTTAATTGGAAAACCTTGTCTTTGAGCTCTGAAGTTCTGTCTTCCGCTTGTTCAACTCCATTGCTGAGACTTTCCAGAGCATTTTGCATTTCTCTAAGTGCGTCCATTGTTTCCTGAAGTTTTGATTGTTTTTTATTTATGATATCTATTTCATTGACGATTTCTCCACTCATTTCTTGTATCTCTTTTTTTTTTTTTTTAATTTCCTTAAATTGGGTTTCACCTTTTTCTGGTGCCTCCTTGATTAGCTTAATAACTGACCTTCTGAATTCTTTTTCAGGTAAATCAGGGATTTCTTCTTGGTTTGAAGCCATTGCTGCTGAGCTAGTGTGGTTTTTTTAGAGGTGTTAAAGAACTTTGTTTTGTCATATTACCAGAGTTGGTTTTCTGGTTCCCATGACAGAGTCATGGTAGACTCTGTCAGAGGGAAAGTCTAGGGATGAAGGCTGTTGTTCAGATTATTTTGTCCCACAGGGTGTTCCCTTCATGTAGTACTCTCCCCCTTTTCCTAGGGATGTGGGTTCCTGAGAGCCAAGCTGTAGTGACTGTTATCTCTATTCTGGGTCTAGCCACCCAGCAAGTCTACCAGACTCCAGGCTGGTACTGTGGTTGTCTATACAGAGTGCTGTGATATGAGCCGTCTGTGGGTGTCTCAGCTGTGGATACTAGCACACTATTTGCGGTGTCTCCCGGGTCCTCCAGGAGCAATCCACTTTCTCCAGAGGGTTCGTGGGTTCTCTCAGCTTTCTGATTTATTCCTGAGTAGTTCTGGAGCAAAAGATCACGAAGCAAGACTCCACACACTGCTGTCCAAGTGGCAGCTGCAATCTAGTCCTGTCTCCTGTCTGCCATGATCCTCCATGATGATCCCCCCAATTTACTGCCTTTTCCTGAGCTAGGGCCAAAGCTCTGCAATTCTCATCATCTTGTCTTTTAAGCTACCAACATTGAGATAATGAGGACACACAGCTATTTTTCCTCTCCAGTAGCAGTTGATGGAGCAGAAAGCTCCTGATCAGGTATTTCAATATGAGCAGCCTCACAGCGTGCTGGTTCCAGAGTAATAGGACTTCTTATATGGCAATTGGTTTCCCTAGAGTGCATGTTGTGAAAGGCCAACTTGGAAACCACAAGACTTATGACCTAGTTTCAGAAATTTCAGTGTCATTTCCAACTCCTTTTATTGGTAAAGCAGATCAGAAGACCAAACCAGATTCAGCATGGGAGGAGACTATGCAAGAGAGTTGTAGTGCACTGGAAGGCCAACATTGAGACTAACTACCATGGCCCCAGGAGAAGGAGACTCCTGGAGAAGAAAGAAGCTGTGGAGACAGAGATGGGGGAACTAATTCCAATATACTGAGCAGGAGTGGGTCTTTCAGAAATTATGCAGTGTGGAGGTCTGTAGATCTACCTGTTTCACACTACCTGTTCCCCATGACCTATCCTCCCTACTCCCAGCAT